>NC_091469.1:58295944-58595944 GCF_036971445.1 Narcine bancroftii
TATCCTTTCTGAAGTGACCAGAACTGAACATAATATTCCAAGTGGGGTCTAACGTCTTATATGGCTGCAACATTACTTCACAGGTCTTGAAACTGATCCCTGAGTTTATGAAGACCAACACAATATACACCTTCTTAACAACACGAGGAACCTCTACAATAGCTTTGAGTGTCCTATCGACACAGACCCTGCGTTCTTTCAGTTCTTCCACACTGCTCAAAGTCCTCCCATTAACATTGCATTCTGCATTCAAATTTGACCTTCCAAATTGAACTCCATCTGCCACTTCTCACCCCAACTCTCCATCTTATCAATGTCCCTCTGTAACCTCTGGCAACCTTCCGGACTATTCACAACACCACCAACCTTCATGTCATTTCAAATTTACTAACTCACTCCTCCATCCAGGTCATTTATAAAAATCACAAAATGGAAGGATCCCAGAACAGATCCCTGCAGAACACCAGTTGATCACCGAGCTCCATTCAGAATACAAACCATCTATAACCACCCTCTGGCAAGCCAATTCGGTATCCACAAAACAAGGCTTTCATGGATTCCATACCTCCTTAACCTCTGAATGAACCTTGCATGGAAAACTTTATCAAATGCCTTACTGTAATCCATATAATCTATGTGCTCCACTCCACAGCAACATGGTTTGTTCAAAAACTGTTTTAGCTGAATTCATTTTCAGAAAAAGATCTAATTTCTTCAAGGCTACCCAAAGTAGGGCACACCATTTTCTGATACAAAATATTTAGTTTTCACTATGTTCTATTTAACACATATGGCTGCTTAACATCACATTCACTCATTAACATTATTTGAAAGGATTCTGTTGAGTTCAACGTGTTTTTTTTTGTTTTAAGCAATCACAAATGAAAACAAATCAGTGGTCCAATAAGACTTTTATTGTATAGTGTCATCCATGTATTTTGCTTTAACAGCATGGCCTTGAAAATGTAGACATCATGAACAGACTACGGCATTTGACAGTATTTTGATTTCCACACACCCCCCCCCCCTTTACCCCCCCAAAAATTGCCCCAAAAACCATGCTGGATCTTGTATGCGAAGATGATACTCTGGAGCCACCGTTTTAGGCACTGTAGTGGAGGCTTTCATCTGTAAGATGGCAACCGGAGGAAAGCATTCAAGCTACAGTATTGCACACAAATTAAAAGTTGTAATGTTTACTAAGGAGCACAGTAAAAGGGCAGAAGCTCAAGTTTTTACAGCAAAAATGGTACATGCATGGAGAAGGCAAGAAAAATGGCTCGAGGCTGCTAAAAAGGGTAAACGTAACCTTCGTTGTCCACGCTGGCCATAACTTAAGGAGCTAAAAAAAAAAACTGGATGATAAATGAGAGAATCAGGGAAATATGTTTCTACCAAGATGATAATGCATGAACCCCCGAGATTAGAAGAACAAAAGCACAAGTATTTTACTGGAAGAGTAACTATTATACATACAAAAAAAGTTTCCCCAATTGTACTCTATATACTGAAACTATATGTAAGCTCTGACAATGAATGGATATGTATGGGGGGGGGGGTGGGGGTGGGGGTGGGGAAGAATCTGTTTCATTTTTGTGTTGTGTTTGTAAGAAAAAATTTAATATATTATATATTTAAAATGTTACCATGTATATTTTTGGGAAAAAAAATCAAATAAAATATTTAAAAAGTATGGAATTAGTAATGGCCTTGATTGTATTAAGAATGATGCATTATTTGACAGGGATACCAGCAGGAGTGATGCAGAGTTTTTGGGCTTTGATACCAATAATGCTGAATGTTCAGGCAGTGAAAATGATTAGAGTCTTTGTAACAGAACATTGATGTTTTATTGTGTTTTATTTATGATAATTACTAGTTTTAAAGTTCTCTTGTTAATTATTGCAGTATTATTATTAAAAGAAGTTTATGTTCTGTCCAAATTTTAACCTGCAAATGCACTAAAATAAATGTTTCCTAAAATTTCTTGCCACTATGACCTTGTATACTAATAGACCCTATAGCCGTCAAATACGGTATATCCCAAATCAGATATTTTCGTGGAGTGACATGAACCAGGATAAATTGGTAAACAAGACCAAAAAATTAAAAATATACAATAAGGAATATTTGAATTTACAGGTATGACCTTATCATTCTCAATTTTAGTCACACCAGGGCCACGGGAGGAGGATAAGCGGGTCACAGTTAGGAGGAGCAAGGGGAAGAGTAAGGTGCTAGAGAGGACCCCTTTGGCTGTAACCCTCAATAATAGGTACTCCTCCTTGAGTACTGTTGGGGGGGGGGGGACGTGGGGAGAGAAACAGCCTAGCTGGGGAAAGCAACAGTGGCTGGGCCTCTGGCACAGGGTTGGCCCCTGTGGTTCAGAAGGGTAAGGAAAGGAAGTAGTCATAGGGGACTCAATAGTTAGAGGAGGACAGATAGGGGATTCTGTGGATGCAATAAGGAAAACCGGATGGTAATTTGCCTCCCTGGTGACAGGGTCTGGGATGCTGCTGTTCGTGTCCAAGATATTCAAAAGTGGGAGGGAGATATGCCAGAGGCAGTGGTACATGTGGGTACCAATGGCATAGGGAAGAATAGAGAAGAGGTCCTGAAAAATTAGTACAGGGAGTTAAGTAGGGAGTTGAAAAGAAGGTTTGCGAAGGGAGTAATCTTGGGATTACTACCTGTGCCACGCAACAGTGAGAGCAGGAATAGAAAGAAGTGGAGGATAAATGCATGGCTGAAAGGGTGGAGCAAGGGAAAGGGATTCAAGTTTCTGGATCACTTTTGGGGACCATTTTTGGGGTAGGTGTGACCTGTGCAGGATACATTTGAATCCCGGGGGACCAGGATCCTGGTGGGACATTTGCTAAGGCTACTCATAAGATTTAAACTAAAATGGTTGGGGGGAGAGAACCAAACAAAAGAGAACAGCAAGGAGGTTAGATTGCAAGCAGAGAAAGCTTGTAGGCAGTGTTTGAGGGTGGATAGGCAGATGATAGAGAAGGAAGATGCTCTGTAGGAAGATGGAGGGGAGCTGATAGAAAAAGAACAGAGTTGTTTGTAAAGATAGGGGCAGAGAGTAAGAAGTGGAAAAATCTCTGAAATGCATATATTTTAATGCTAGGGATATTGTAAGGAAGGTGGATGAGCTGAGAGTGTGGGTAGACACTTGGCAGTATGACATGGTAGTGATCAGTGAAACATGGTTGCAGGAGGGATGTGATTGGCAGCTAAATATTCCTGGATTTTGTTGCTTTAGATGTGAGCGGCAAGCGGGGTGGTGCTGCATTGCTTGTCATAGAAAATATTACACCAATGCTTAGGCAGGATAGATTAGAGGGCTAATCCAGGGAGACCATTTGGGTGGAACTGAAGAATGGGAAAGGGGTAGTCACACTTATAGGGGTGTATTATAGACCACCTAATGGGGAATGAGAACTAGAGGAGCAAATTTGTAGGGAGATAGCAGATATTTGTCATAAGCCCTGGGTTGTGATTGTGGGGGATTTTAATTTTCCAAATATAGATTGGAAAACCCATTCTGTGAAAGGGCTGGATGGATTGAAGTTTGTAAAATGTGTGCAGGATAGTTTTTTTTTTTAAAAAAACAGCAATACGTAGAGATACCGAATAGAGAAGGGGCAGTGTTGGATCTACAGTTGGGGAATGAGATAGGTCAGGTGATGGAGGTATGTGTTGGGGAACACTTTGGGTCCAGTGATCATAATTTCAATGTAATTATGGAAAGGTATAGGTCAGGGCCTAGGGTTGAGGTTTAGATTTGAGATGAGAAAGGATTTTCGAGGAGTGAATTAGAATGATTTTTTTTAATGGGCATTATGTAGTAGAAAAATGAAGGTCTTTTAAAGGTGAGATTTTGAGGGTACAAAATCCTTATGTTCCTGTTAGGTTAAAAGGCAGGGTCAAAGGTTTGAGTCATTGTTTTCCAGGGATATTGGATGGTTCATAAAAAGAGGGAGACCTACAATAAATATAAGAAACAAAGAGATATTTGGAGAATACATTAAATGTAAAAAAAAATCTTAAGAAAGAAATTAGAAAAGCTAAAAGAAGGTACAAGGTGGCTAGAGCAAACGGGGTGAAAATAAATCCAGAAGGTTTCTACAAATATATTAATAGCAAAAGGAGAATGAGGGATAAAATTGGTCCCCGAGAATATCAGAGAGGACTAGTTGTCCAAAAGAGATGGGAGGGATCTTAAACAATTTCTTTTCTTTGGTATTCACTAAGGAGAAGGATATTGAATTGTGTGGGGTAAAGGATGCAAAGAGAGTAATTATGGAAACTATAGTGATTAAGAAAGAGGAGGTACTGGAGCTTTTGAAGCATATTAAGGTGGATGCCTCCAGGTCCCGACGGGATTTTCCCCAGGACCTTGAGAGAGGTTAGTGAGGAAATAGCAACGGCTCTGACAGTGATTTTTTCAAATGTCATTAGATGTGGGTATAGTGCCGGAGGATTGGCGTATTGCACATGTGGCTCTCTTGTTTAAAAAGGGTTAGAGAAGCAAGCCTAGCAATTATCACCCTATAAGTTTGACGTTTGTGGTAGGTTAATTAATGGAAAGCATTCTTAGAGATAGTAAATAAAAGTATCTGGAGAGACAGGGTCTGATCAGGAACACTCAACACATATTTGTGTGTGGGTCATGTTTGACCAATCTTGTTAATTTTTTGAAGAGTTTACTAGGAATGTTGATGAGGGTAGAGCAATGGATGTTGTCTACATGGACTTCAGTAAGGCCTTTGATAAGGTTCAGCATGGAAGGTTAGTTAGGAAGGTTCAGTTGATAGGTATTAACTTAGAGATAGTCAAATGGATTCAACAGTAGCTGGAAGGGAGATGCCAGAGAGTCATAGTGGATAACTGTTTGTCAGGCTGGAGGTCAGTGACAAATGTTATGCCTTATGGATCTGTATTGGGTCCATTGCTGTTTGTCATATACATTAATGATCTGGATCATGGGGTGGTAAATTGGAATAATAAGTATGCAGATGATACTAAAATAGGTGGAATTGTGGATAATGAAGGTTTTCAAAGATTGCAGAAGGATTTGGACTGCTTAGAAGAGTGGGCTGAAAGATGCCTCCAGGTCCCGACGGGATTTTGCCCAGGACCTTAATGCTGATAAGTGTGAAGTGCTTCATTTTGGAAGGAATAATCAAAACAAGACATACATAGTAAAGGGGAGGGCATTGAATAATTCAGTGGAGCAGAAATATCTAGGAATAAGAATGCATCGTTCCCTGAATGTAGAAGGGTGGTGAAGAAGCCTTTTAGTATGCTGGCTTTTATAAATCAATGCATAGAATACAGGAGTTGGGAAGTGATGTTGAGACTGTTCACGGCATTGGTGAGGCCAGATCAAGAGTACTGTATGCAGTTCTGGTCACTGAATTATAGGAAGGATATCAAAAAGGTAGAGAGAGTGTAGAGAAGATTTACAAAAATGTTACCTGGGTTTCAGCATCTAGATTACAAGGAAAGATTGAGCAAATTAAGTCTTTTTTTTTTTGGAGTGTAGAAGATTGAGAGGGGATTTGATAGAGGTATTTAAGATTATGAGAAGAATAGACAGAGTTGATGTGCATAGGTGTTTTCCATTGAGAGTAGGAGAGATTGAAACAAGAGGTCATGAGTTAAGAGGCAAAAGTTTAGAAATAATATGCAGGGGATCTTCTTCACTCAGAGTGGTGGCTGTGTGGAATTAGCTTCTGGGAGAAGTAGTGGCGGCAGGGTCAATTTTGTCATTTAAGTAAAAATTGGATAGGTATATGGATGGGAGGGGAATAGAGGATTATGGGCAGGGTACAGGTGGGGCGAGAGGGAAGTATTTAGTTCAGTGCGGACTGGAAGAGCCAAAATGGCCTGTTTCCATGCTGTAATTGTTATATGGTTATCATTTATGAGGTAGATCTCACTGGCAATAGGATTTTTTTTTTTAAAAATACACAAAAAGTGTGTAATCACCTGCTCAAGTTTTTTAAAAAAAAAGTTAATTTATCTTTTATGCTGAAAACAAAAAAATGCGGATCGCACTGTGCTTTTATGCAGGGGTGAACCGTGAGCTGGCTTCCGAAGCTGATGGAGGCCGGGGAGAAGTGCAGCGGCACCATCCGCCACTGTGCTGTCAAATATATGCACCCGGAAAGGAAAGCAGCCTATACTGAAAATGGCGACTGAAGAGCAGGTACGAGCACTAGTGGAGATCTGTGCAAGTAGTCCAAGGACTCTGAGCAATGTAATCGCCTCTTTTGATCATATGGGTTCTTTAAAATTTGCACTCTTGGGCTGTGGGCTGATGGTGTCATCGCGATGTCATCAGCCCTGCCCTTTGAAGCTGAATTTTACAGAGGAGGTGGAGCGACTTCACTCCACTTCTGAGTCTACCCCCCACCCAGGCAGATGGAAGATGGAGCAAGTCACTTTCCACCCCCCCCCTCACTATAAAGGGTCTAATGTCTGCATTTATCCTAATTACTAAGGCTATCGTTCCCTTAAGTTTGCAATTTACTAGAAAAATCTTGAGAAAAAGTTGATGAATTCAACTTCGTTATCCTTTAAAAAGGCAAGAAATTGTCAAAATGTTCTCACAAAAAAAGGATCAAAAATTAAAACCAATTAAATTAAGCCCTTCATGAAATTAATCTCTTTCAGCCCACTCCAATAAA
Organism: Narcine bancroftii; assembly: GCF_036971445.1. Classification (NCBI taxonomy): domain Eukaryota; kingdom Metazoa; phylum Chordata; class Chondrichthyes; order Torpediniformes; family Narcinidae; genus Narcine; species Narcine bancroftii. The sequence continues at coordinate 58,302,646 of NC_091469.1, forward strand.
GAAGTAGAACTGATTCCATGGACAGACCATTCAAATGCAGTTCATAAAATTAACCATTACTTAAAAATAATATTTTGGTTCCTCTTGTCAGATATTTCAAGCTTGATAAAGAATGGAAAAACTTTTACATTCTCTTCAATTGCATCCTAATACTTTGTTATGAATGCAGACTATCTTTTGCATAACAAAATGTAATTTAAAACAACTCTCTCGTGATATAGGAAAGTGACAGTCCTAACTTATCTAGCTGTACAATAAACCTACCTACTACCTTACACCAATGTAAAGTGCAGAGAAAAAGCCCAAGAGAAGAACTGTTAGCTACAAGTGGTTTCAGAAAAAAAAACACCGTGACATCATTCTAAGAGGTTAGGCCAATAAAGTGATGAGATAAAGTGGAATGGTAAGTCAACAGCAAAAAAAAATCAATTCAGCTTAAAAGAATGATTAATTATGTGCAGGAAATAATCTTAGAAAGAGCCAAACAACAATGAATTCTGAGGTACCAAATGCTAAATGATTTATTAACTTTGGAATGTTCAACTGAAATTACTTATGGATAATAATAATTGTGACTTTTCAGTAGTAGGCTGAGTAGTTAACTTTTCCCAAGTTGATCAGGACAGTTTTATTTTGACCATGCTCCAATTTCTTTCCTCAGTTGTAATTATAGACTGGCATTTTATATAAGGGGTACTGAATATGAAATACCTTCACTGATAATTGCAAGTGTTATAATACAACCAAGAATTTATCTGTAGTTGGCAAAATCAAAGTAACTTCCATGGTCTTGAAAAACTCCCGACATTTCTGAAAATCGCAAATACTGTATTTTTATGCAGTAGGCAGCATTCAACTACAGTACAACTCCGATTATCCAAAATTGAATTCTCCGAAATCCTCAGTTTATGCTCATTTATCCAAAATATTTTTTAAAATATAAAAGTGACTGGGGACCCTCAGGCTCCTAGCAGCTGCACAGCAGGACCCTCAGTGGGGAGGTCTCAGTGATTGGCAGTAGCCAGCATTTTTTGGTGAGAATGAAACTTTATTTTAATGCTTAATAAGCTTTACTTTGTTGTTTGATGTTATATAAATACCGTTACAAGTGATTTGCTGTTGCTACTGAGCTGGGTTTTTCTTTTAAAAAGACTGGTTCTCCAAAATAAAAGGTTTACCCAAAATGGGTCCAGTCCCAACCAGGTCCATTCTGTACTTACTGCAGTAATTTAATTTCAGCAATCACTTCTGCGCAAGTAAACTATGAACATACACCTGGTTATAGAGATGTGACATCAATATCGAAGGAATAATGACTGTAGCTTCAACATTCCATACAAGGAAATAAATAGCATATTTTATTTCTGGTACAATGTTTCATTGGAGCATAGGATTATGACAATAAAAAATAAAGTGCAATCAAGTCCATCTTCAAATGATACTAAAATGCTTCACACTTCAACCATCTTTCTGTACGAACAGTCCATCAAAGCTCCTCGTCATGAGTAAGTGGACAAAGTTTGAGCATACCATCGCAAGATACTGAAATGATAGACCATTCACATCTACCTCCCTACTCTACAAGTCCACAAATTTATCTCAAATCTCTGTATTACTTTTTGTACTCGTCCCACATATCCTCATTCCCTGAACATCCAAAAATCTACTGACCTCTGCCTTTAACAAACCGAGCAATTGAACTTCCACAAACCTCCTGGCTTGGGAATTCCAAATAATCACTACCACCAGCTGAAGGAAAGTCTTCTCACTTCAGTCCTGAATGAGCAACCAGACCACGAATCTTGGTTCTAAACACACCAAACAGGAAATATAGCATCCCTGTATCTATTCCAACACAAAGAATTTGCATGTTTTTAATGACATCATATTTTTAATTTAATTTAATCTATTCTTCTAAACACTGGTGAATAGTTTAAACTACTTAAACTCTCCATAGAACAACCCTCCATCATGAGAATCAAATTCAGTGTCCACAGCAGGATATTAATAATGATGGAGGAAACCAGGGCAGTCTTACTACTTGCTGTTTCTACTTGAAAATTAAAAATAATTCAGGTATCAAGAGAAAAAAAATACACTTAAAAATTTCTCTGGATTTCAAATTTTGGATGAAATCTCCTGAGTCAATGGCTCAACTTCAAGAACAAATGCAATGCCACAAACAGTTCACTCGCAGTTAAATCTGAGTATAACTGCAACATAATTAGGGTTGGATGAAGTCTTCATTCAAAACTTTGGCAACTTATTGCATTAACCAGAGTTTTAAACTATTAATGGTACTAACTGAATTCCTTTGGAAGTTATTTGGAAGCAATTTCCTTTAGAATGGAGAGCTTATTGCTTGACTATGCCACTGCAGGAAAATGGTCTAAAGGAATTAAACCAATTGCCTGTCTAGAAGCCATTCTGCCCATAACTATCAGCTGCGAATTGTGTTAGTTTCCAGCATAATTTTACTTAATAGCAACAACAAGCATCTTGACTGAAATTATATAATGTTGCAAATATACAAGATTTCAGATTTATTGTCAGAGTACATACATGACATCACATACAACTCTGAGATTCTTTTTCCTGCGGGCACGGCAGAATTACCACAAACTGGTAGTGGAAAAAAATTGTACATGTAAATAAAAAGAACTGTAAACAGATAACAAATGTAATCCTGCAATATATTTATGAGTATATTCCTTAAATTACTGGAGACATACAAGAAAAAAAAGTCATAGCAATATTTGCTTGAACATTTTAAATGTCGCCATGTGCTCTAAATAAGTGGGTTAAAACTGCTCATTTCAGATGGGTACAAAAAAGTTTGAAATCAATGATCCTTGGTTCCAACATTCTCGCAATTGAGCCTGAAACAGTTGCAACAATCTCCCAACAGAACAATCCTTTGTTTGTTAATGGTGATTCCAACACTCTCCCAATATAACAGTGCTGGTTCGCCCCCAAAAATTGTACTTTCATTTAAAATTAAAAGCCATGAACAAAACGTCATTACCTAAAAGTACACAAAAATGAGTAGAGTTGAAGCTTAAGATTGACTGAAAATACCACTATCAAGTGTTCTGATTTGGAATCCTTGTAAAAAGAACACATTTCCTCTCTTTTCACCATTTTGTTCAAGTGTTACATAAAATATTAACAAATCAAATGTAATAATTTTAAAAATGTTGAGACCTACATTACATGGCGAAGAAAAAAACCCACTAATTATCAACCCCCTCCCTTCAGAGGCTACTGGCTAAACATTAGCAGTCAACACATTTCCAAACTAAATAAAACTACTATCTGAATTGTTCTGCTGCATTTTAATTTTTTTTATTAATTATGACTTAATCCAATTCTTAACCTGCTTCAATTTCGTTTTCTGTCAACTTCCCACTTCCTCAGCTAGGTGGGTTTTTTTTCTGTTTAACGGAGAATTGATGCTTAAAACGGGAGAAAAGTCTCATCCACACAAGCTCGAAATGCATCTCTCTCTCTCCGAGTTAAACCCCTATTCTTCAGGGTGAAAACCAGACGAATCGTGCAGTTGCACCGCTTACTGATCAGCCCTGGGCTCCGGCACCTTTTGCATTTACCTGAGGAAGTGACCGGGGTGCTGGGATTTGAGGACAAGCCCGATCCCCCGGTGCCCAGCGCACACGAGCTGTTCGGGGGGGCATTCTCGCGCTTGATGAGCAGTTCGGCGGCTCCGGGCAGAGGAATGGGTCGGCTGATGCCCAGTTCTTCTTCTTGAGCCTGCTGTCTCCTGAGGGCCACCTGCAAGTGAAGACAGGCACTTCAGCTCCGGTGAATGCGCGTCTGAATAAGGATTTTTAAAATGATCAAAAAAATGCAGTCGCCCCTTCTTATCGAGTTCCGTTTGTTTGGCTCTAGAACTAATTAAAACAAAACCCACTATGTTTCGCTATGGTCAAAATAATTTCGGTCCCACAAATATTTGACCCGATGGAAGCTGCCGGAAACTAATGAAGAATTTCATCACTCTATCGCTCCAATTTAATATCTGAATAATGATAATTTGGCGAACTGCTGCTAAAATAGAAAGGGGGCCGTACAGTTTATTCCGTTTTTCATTCACCTGAAACAAGTTCACGCCGTCCAGTCCCATTCACAAAAGGTGCATTTCAAGCTCACGCTGTGTTTGAAGGTAATGTCCTGGAATGGCACGTTTTCTCTCTCTCTCTCCAGAATGTTACAAAGATAAGCACCTTTCATAAATAATATTTAATTCAAAAAGTGGAAGCGTTAGGATTTCTATGAAACGCCAATGTTCATGGTACACAACTAATGTGAGTCCGAATCTACTAGAATTGTGCAATTACATTTAAGAATTTAAATTTAAAACAGTCGCCTGAACTATTTATTTGGCAATTCCCCCCAAAATCACTCAAAGTGCAAACTTTAGGTATTGTATCAAGGCGGGAATGATATTGCAAGGAGCTTTCACAAATCAAGTTAAATTTGAAGCCCGGATTCTTTTGGATGCATGGGAATTGATTCTTCCTGAAGGATGCCACAGATTGGTATTTGACGACCGACGTGGTCAGGATGCTACTGCCTTCGATCTCGGGGTGCTCACCCACCGAATGGAAAAGGGCGCACGTCCCCGCCGAGCCACACGCCAGCGTTGCCCTCACCTGCGCTGCCATGACTCGCTGTCGCTCGGCGATCAAGTTGCACTTCTTGCATTGGCACTCCCGCCACATGCAGAACCTCTTGTGCCCCTTCAGCGCCGACACGTAGCCGTGGTTCCTGCACCGAGCGCACTTGGGCAGGCGAGGCGACTTCTTCGATGCCGACTGCACCGCGCCCGCGTTGAGAGCTTTGGAGAAACCGCCGTTGACATTGCTGCTGCTGCTGCTGCTGAGAAAGGAGTCGCCGTCGCCGGCCGCAGCCGACGATGAAGTCTTGGACCCAGCTCCGTTTGGCATCTTCCCGGCCCGATTTCGTCGCTTCTTACGGTGACTTGTAATGACTGAGCGGTCCCTTGGAGGCTCAGGCCACGTTGCTCGCAGCCGCTCTCGTGCGTCGAGCAGAAAATTGGCGGCTTTTTTTTTCCTCGCAGCCTTCTGCGTCAGCGAGATCGAGGTCACGTGCCCTGGCCGCCTCGCCGTCCTATTGGCTCCCCGCCTTTTCGGGCTCCCGCGCTCTGCGTTTGCGAAGTCTCACCTCGCAAGGGCAAGGGACAGGATGAAGGCTGCTTTCAGCGAACGTTGGGCGCCTACCGTTGGATGGATCGGATTATAGATAAGGTACATACGGATGTGGAAGAGTCTCGTAGAGTGACCCTGCATGGAAGACCTTCACGCCCAAGTTAGCAGGCAGGTCAGGTCCCTATCAATGCTAAATGAAGACGTTTGAGTGGTTGAAAGGACAACAGACCACTGGGGTGTTCATTATAGGATTCTGCATAACCTCAACACATTAGCCAGGATTATAAAGTTTACGTGAATATCACACAAAATGCGCACATACTTTCAATTTCAAAATTATATTTAATAATGTGCCTCAATACATCCAGGGCCACTATCAATGAATTTTTAAAAAATCCTTAATATCCGTTCAACTCATCTCAAGATTATATCATTTTGTGCTGTGACCACCCTGTCAGTTTTGATCACAATTAAAAAAAAAACTGCTTAACCCCTCTGAATCCACAACTGTGCTGTACCACTTGTATAATTTAACTGGGTCAGAGTTTTAAAAAAAATATTTAGACATACATTGTAAGTTGTCTTAATAGTTTGAATATTGTAAGGGCTTGACATTTCCTGGACTGGACAGAGCAAAAAAAAATCATCCCAGTGAGTGGGGAGAGGGTGGAAAAAGAGGTGGATAGGGGAAGGAGTGGAATTGTGACAACACCCATCAAACTAAAGCCCCCTTTCCACTGGCACCCTGTCCCAGGAATTAACTGGGAATTTATTGGGACAGGGTCCAGTGAAAAAGGAACACTGAATGCCAGCATCAAATAACATCATTTCACACTGTGGATTAACTGCCTCTACCCCTACCTTATCCCCAGCGTGCAGATAAAACCACTGGAAAAGGGACAGCAGAAAGTCATCCATTTCCAGTTGAAGGTAGAACACTCTGATTGATCCCTGGAGATGAGTGTGTTCAGTGGAAAAGTAATCAGTGTCCCAGTTCAGGGTGGCCCGGTGGAAACGGCACAAAGGGCTTCCTATCCCGGGACACTGCGCAGCCAATTAACTTTGATGCCAGTGGAAAAGGGGCTTATGAGTTATACATTCAAGTCCTACTTCCCAGGTTTGATCACACACACAAAAATCTGGAATTCTGGGAGACTGCAGTCTTCTGAATATGATATTAAACCAAACCAAACACTCTTCTGCTCTCTCTAGTGAATGAAAAAAGATTGATGCCTTCTGGTAACAGCATTGATTATTTGGTCATTGGTAATACTGGGAGATTTTAGTCACCGTATTTCCTGCAATGGCATCTCTATTTCACAAAGACTTTGTTGCCTGGAGATGCTGTGGAGCATTTTGAAAGATGCTGAATAATTCTTTCAGGGCTCTGCCTTTCTCATATTGACAATGATCAAAATATTTTCAGGGAAATTCTTGGAAGTTCTCTGCTTTTTTCATAAATTGCATCAGAACAGTGTATTTGGGAAGGGTTCAAAATAAATCTGTCAAATATATTTGGAGCATATGTCCCAAAAATTCCAGGTTTAATTGGTGGATTTTATTAAATACAAATGGCAGTGTGGTCACTGAGTCGCAGTGCAAAATGAAGCATCGTAGTCAAGTTGAGTTCAAATGGAAAACAACAGTTTTCTGTTGGACCCGTGCACTTTTAAAACCCTTGGCTCCCAGCCACCCCCGTGCCAAGCATAGCCGAAGGTGACATCATAGCACTTCCCGAACCAGTTCGATTTTCTGGCAGGTGAGCCACCATGTTTCCCCCCCCCCCCCCCACCCACCCAAGAGCCGGCTTTCAGAGGCACTAATGCTGGTTTCTAGTTAACAAATACCATATTACACATCTCAAGAAAAAATAATTAAATCCTGCCAACCGAGAATTTAACCCAGTTGGTTAAGAACTTAATTTGGCCAAGATTAGCCCATTTTAGGAAGTAATTTGTTTGTGTTTTATTTTTATCTTTAGAAATATTTTCAGTCACATTTTTCTTAAGACATACAGCATGGTAACAGGCCATTTCGGCCCATGAGTCCATGCTGACCAAATTAACCTACACCTCCATTAAGTTTTGAATGGTGGGAGGAAACCCAAGCCCTCAGGGAGAGCCTATGTAGACACAGGGAGAACAAATAAACTCCTTACAGACAGTGCAGGATTTGAACCCTGGTCTTGGTCGCTGGGGCTGTAAAGTCATTGTGCTAACCGCTACACCAACCATACTGCCTGTTTGTAATGATTATTCAATTATTGACCTCATTGTAAATATTATTATTCTTTTGGTGGTTTATAAATCATGATTTACTAATCTGATACACTGCTATAACAAAATAATAAATCATTTTCTCTTAATCAAGAGCAATTTGCAACCAATTTACCAATTCAAATTATGTTTTTCAAGTGATATACATTTGTTCCATGTTAAATGTAATCATTTGCATGCTGAAAGCTTGTGTTAAGGTTGGTAGAAGATGAACACACATAAAAGCAATATCTGGTCAGCTAATTTTAATTTTTTTTTTACCTGTTTGAATAGAATGATGTACGATGCATCTGGATTAGTGTGCAGTGGGCTAATAATTACACATTTCAGGTTTTGGTCACACCAGACTCAGGATGCTTTTAGATTCAAATGTAGAGTAAATGCACCCTTAGCAGATAACATTGAAGTGGGCAAACCATTCATATATTAAGGTAAAAATCTGATATATATAACAGGCAACTATTGAGTGCAAGTCACCTTGAAAGGGGAAAATTTATATAAATATCATAATATGAGTTTGAATTTCATGTTAGAAGAACCTTAGAATGCATCAAAACTAGTTTAGTTTTTTTTTCAAAAAGCTGAAGATGCCAGTTCAGAAGGAGAGAAATAGTGAAATGAAGGAATTCCCTAGTTTCAGACTCAAAACCTCTGATAGAAAACAAAGCAGTCCAACATCCAATCTGTGGTTTGATGGTCATCTGTGCTACTCATCAGCCTTGCTCAATATTACAATTTATCTGCTGGGATGTGTCCAAGTTTTATAACTGATTGTTACTGGTACTGCATGTGCCAACACTTTGCTACATAATAGTTGCAGGTCCATGTAATATTTGGTACTTTTCTTCATCTTCTTATCCCCTGATTCCTATTATGAAGAGAACCCCCTTCTCTGTGCCCCACCCCCTCCTTCCAGGCCATTGGGAGGGAACTGATTCAGGGACCACAGAAGTGATTTTTAGGACAAGAAAGACAGTTATATCCCTCCATTCCTGTATTTAGCGTACAATTAAAATAGGCATGCTCTCACCTTTTGGGGGTTGTTTCCCTAAAGTCCTACTGCATTTGATTTTATTTGTCCCCAATATGTCTCAAGCTTTCTTCAGACTGCACTCAGTGCAGGAGATCAAAGAAAATGATGCCAGGTACATCTTAAGACAGCTCAGCCTGCCTTTTCACTAATAACCATTTCTGTAGACCATCTGAATCTAGTTGAGAATGAAAGGGTGGGGGGGGGGTGGGGGGTGGGGGGGGGGGGTTGGGGGAAACTAAATCTGCAGGTTCGAGTTTAGCAACAAGGAACTTTGTCATTGGATGCAAATTCTATCCTAGGAAAAGCATTGCATTGCTGTAGCAATTATGGAGATTAAAACTCAATATTAAGGGCTCTAGTAGGAGCTGGAAACATACACAGCATCTTCATTACTGATCTGTTTGGGAGAAAGCCCAAAGGTAGTAACATATTTCTGAAGGTCTGTCAGCTTCCTCTATTCAGTCCAAAACCATCTTGATTCCAAGCACTGCAGGGCCATGTAAACGTGTACTGTAACTCCATTTCAACAATATTTGCATTCACCAGAGATGCAAAAACTGTGCTTTCATTCTGTGCTACTGTGACTGAAGACTCCTTGGCAGAAACCCTGGAGTTGTCAAATGCCAGCACAAATACAAAAAACAACTAGTGGGCTCATTAACACATCCAAATAGAACCTGCAGGTTATATATAGATACACACAAATACTTCTTGAAAGCACTTGAATAAAAATCCATTATTTGCACAGAATTTAACATTTATAAAGTTCACCAGGCTTTGGTGCTTGAAAGGTAAATGGTTACTGCTCAGGAAGGACCTTGTCGGTTTTCAGAGAGAGATTTGTTGTATGCTGGACACCCACAACTGATTCAGTTTTAATCAGCCACTTCAGTGCCTTGCCGAAGAAACTTGCCCCCTCAGGGTTCTCTAGATGATAACCTTTTTTTTTCAGGTCACCACAGAGTTCCTTTTTTGTTTGTATTATTTCAAGTGAAACATTAGACAGCCAGTCCTATCTTCTTGCATGAACCACAATGGCTTTGACCAGGCTGAACTAAGCACTCACAACCCATCTTCCAAATGGGGTTTTCCACAAGCTTGCCAGCTTGTCCTGTTCCACTCCCAGGTATTGCTGCTGACTGTGGGACAGCAAAACTGAATTCCACCTCGCTCCTGCTCCGCCTCGCTCCCGCTCGCCCTCCCGCTCCCGCTCGCCCTCCCGCTCCCGCTCGCCCTCCCGCTCCCGCTCGCCCTCCCGCTCCCGCTCGCCCTCCCGCTCCCGCTCCCGCTCGCCCTCCCGCTCCCGCTCGCCCTCCCGCTCCCGCTCGCCCTCCCGCTCCCGCTCGCCCTCCCGCTCCCGCTCGCCCTCCCGCTCCCGCTCGCCCTCCCGCCCCCGCTCGCCCTCCCGCCCCCGCTCGCCCTCCCGCCCCCGCTCGCCCTCCCGCCCCCGCTCGCCCTCCCGCCCCCGCTCGCCCTCCCGCCCCCGCTCGCCCTCCCGCCCCCGCTCGCCCTCCCGCCCCCGCTCGCCCTCCCGCCCCCCGCTCGCCCTCCCGCCCCCGCTCGCCCTCCCGCCCCCGCTCGCCCTCCCGCTCCCGCTCGCCCTCCCGCTCCCGCTCGCCCTCCCGCTCCCGCTCGCCCTCCCGCTCCCGCTCGCCCTCCCGCTCCCGCTCGCCCTCCCGCTCCCGCTCGCCCTCCCGCTCCCCCGCTCGCTCCCTCTCTCCGTCTCTCTCTCTCTCTCTGTCTCTCTCTCTCTGTCTCTCTCTCTCTGTCTCTCTCTCTCTGTCTCTCTCTCTCTGTCTCTCTCTCTCTGTCTCTCTCTCTCTGTCTCTCTCTCTCTCTGTCTCTCTCTCTCTCTGTCTCTCTCTCTCTCTCACACACACACACACACACGCAGAGAAAAACCCTGTTTGACTCTCCCTCTGCTTGCAAAACCACATGACCCTACTAGAACAGCAAGTTCCACTGCAGACAGTCTGCAGTTCTGACAAGCTCTTTCATCTGCTGCCTTTTTGTAAACAACAATCCATTAGTGAAGTCTCTTGGGCACTCTCAAAGCTTTTGCAAAGGCTCTGGGGCCCAAATGTCTAGCATGAGCAGAGCTCCAGTATTTTAAATAAGATTTGTTTTAAAGTGTTTGTATGTGACCTACACTAGAAACCCTGCCCCAATTTATCTGCCAAAAACTTATCTACATACAAAACAAACACATTATCTGTCACAGCCTTTTTACCATTTCACTCACCTGTGTGAACATGACCAACATAGCATGGAGGGGGGGGGGGGGGGGGGGGTCCATTTCAACCCAGTTCTTACCTGCCAATGTAGATAGCATCAGCTCCAATAACGCACTGAACTCTTTTTTTCTTTGATCACTATGAACACTTTAATCTGACCTGACTTTAAACATGGGTCGTTGACACACCAATTTACTGGGATCTCAGTGTGAAAACAGCTGTGATTCCAAGTGATGGAAAGGAATAACTATTCAGTTTACAGACATTTGAGCAATTACTTGGTAATTGTCTTGGTAGCAATTACTGTTAAGGCAAAAAGATTTTAATTCCAGTAAATCAATATTTTACTTTAAGCAATAAGATAAGGTAGAAGCTACTTACTGGGTACTCAGTACCAGGATGAGTTTATACGCTGCACTTTCTACCTTGGGATCAATCTAAACAGCTTTGAGTGTAATTGAAGTATTTGGAGGAATCTTGAGTTAATGGAATTGAGCCAAATGGAATAAAATTGAGTCCTGTTGGTTATATCAGTCATTCAGATCGGAGGGTGATTAGAAATGAAACTGGAATAGTTCAAGGTCAGAAAGAACTATACAGAGTAAATGAAGAGCTGTTTGGAAGAGTATAAAACCAGAGGACTATAGATATGAGGAATTTTGCATCTAAAGAAAACATATAATTTTTTAAAATGCAGTTAAAAGACATAGAACATTACAGTGCAGTACAGGTCCTTTGGTCCATGATGCTTTGCTAACCCATATTAACCTATCAACAATCTAAACCTTCCCTACCTCACAACCATAACCCTCTATTTTTTCTTGCATCCATGTGCTAGCGTCTTTTATGTCCCTATTGTATTAGCCTCCAACAACATCCATGGTAATGCATTCCAGGGACCTGCTACTCAGTATAAATAATTCACTCCTGACGTCCCATTTAAACTTTCCTCCCCTTATATAGTAGTCCTCTGGTATTTTCTGTTGTCGCACTGGGAAAAAGGCATTGGCTGTCTGTCCTATATATTGCCTCTCATCATCTTATACACTATTAAGTCACCTCTCATCCTTCTTTGTTCCAGAGAGAAAAAAAAATCCTTAACTCTGTTAACCTTCCCTCATAAGTCTCACTCTCCAATCCAAGCAACATCAAGGTAAATCTCCACTGCACTCTCTAAAGCTTCCACATCCTTCCTCTCACGAGGTGACCAGAACTGAGCACAATATTCCAAGTGTGGTCTAACAAGAGCTTTACAGAGCTTGCGACTCTTTAACTCAATCTCCCTTCTATTGAAGGCCAACATTCTGTAAGCCTTCTTAACTACTCTATCAACCTATGCTGCAACCTTGTGAGATCTATGGACTTGATGTAGATCTGTTCTTCCACACTATTAAGAATCCTGCCATTAACCATATACTCTGCCTTCAATTTCAACCTTCCAAAATGCATCACTTCAAACTTTTCTGGTTTGAACTCCATCTGTTAATTTGCTGCCAAACTTTGCAACCTATCTATATCCTATTGTAACCTACAGCAACCTTCTACACTATCCACAACACCTCCAACCTTTGAATCATCTGCAGACTTACTGATGCATCTTTCTAATTCTTTGTTCAGGTTTTTATAAAAATCACAATGAGCAGGGGTCCCAGATAGATCCAAGCAGAACTCCACTTGTCACTGACCTCTAGGCAGAAATATGTTCCATTGCTTACTACCCTCTGCTTTCTGCAGGCAAGCCAATTCTAAATCCACACAACCAAGATTCCATGGATCTTATGCCTCATGACTGAAATGGTTTACCATGGGGGACCTTGGATCCAATGCCTTACTAATTACTAAAATCCATATACATCATATCTACTGAACTACCTTCATCTATTTCATTTGTTGCTTCCTCAAAATACTGAATTGGGCTCGTGAGGCATGGCCTTCACTTCACAAAGCTATGCTGGCTATTCATGAGCAGACTATGCTTCTCTAAATGCTCATAAATTCCTGTCCCTAAGAATCCTCTCCATATGTTTGCATGCCACTGACGTCAGGCTCACTGGTCTATAATTCCTAGGATTCTCCCTATTATTTTATTTTAAACAAGGGGTCGACATTTGCCATTCTCCAATCCTCAGTACCCCTTCTATAGCAGGGAGAACACAAAGATCATTGCCAATGCTCCAGCAATCTCTTCCATTGCTTCCTGTATAATCTGGGTATATCTTATCTGGTCCTGGAGACTTATCAATCCTAAGGTTTCTAAGAAGGTTCCACACATCCTCAACATGCTCCAGCACATAAACTTGTTCTATACTGACCTCACATTGTCCAAGGTCCTTCTGTCTAGTGAACAATGAAACAAAATATTCGTTTAGGACTCCCCAACCTCCACCTCCAAGCACACATTGGCTCCTTTATATTTAAGCGGTCCTACCTTCATTCTAGTCATCCTTCTGTTTTTTATATATGCACAGAAAGCCTTTAGGTTTTCCTTATTCCCACCTGCCAAGGCCTTCTTGTGCTCCCTTCTAGCTCTCCTAAATCCTTTCTTATGCTCCTTCCTGGATTCCATATAATTCTCATGAGCCCTTCCTGTTTTTTGCTTCATAAACCTTATGCATGCTTCCTTCTTCCTCTCACCTGGCTGTCTCATCTCTTTTTTCAACCAAGTTTCTCTTATGCTACAATCTTTTCCCTGTCTCAGTGGAACAAACCTATCTTGAACCCCACACAAGTGATCCTTCGACATCACATTACTTTTGTGTTTTTCCCCCGAGAACATCTGTTCCCAATTTACTCTTCCCAGTTCCTTCCTAATCCCATTGTAATCAGCCCCACCCCAATTAAACACTTTACCATATCCTTGTCCAGAGCTATGCTAAAGGTCAGGGCCTAAGAGGATAGTGGAAGTTGATTCAATAATGGCTCTCTCAAATGTCCTGCAAGATCTTTCCTGCAACCGGCATCATGAAGAAGGCCTCTACTTCCTCAGGAGTTTGCGGAGGAGCTAGTGGAGTTGTTCAAGTGAACCGGTACGGACTTGAAGGGCCTGTTTCCGTGCTCTAAACAGCTATATGGTTATGATGAGAAAAGTGCTTGCTCGTCCAGAAAAAACAGCACAAAATCGACTGGTTGAAATATGTACTTTCACATTGGTATAATTTTAAGGATGTGTTGCATTACAGGGTCATATTTTGGATTAGGTTAACTGAAATGCTGACTTCTCCTTCAAGTGAACACAAAATATTCCATGCTTTATTCAAAGAAGTCATTCTCCTGGTGCCTTTGTAAGCATTATTCCTTCAACCAACACCAGTCATTATGTTATGGCTGTTTGTATGATTTTGCTGCTGGCAAACAAAATAGCAAGACAGCCAGTGTGAGGATGTGTTCATACTTCAGAGGTATAAAGGTAATACAGAAATGGAAGCTCTTACTACTAAAAATAAGCATAATGATTCAAAAGGATATGATATTTAACATGCAAGCAAGATTTAATCAAAAGGTGACACAGAAAGAAGAAATGACAGCAAATCATGCCAATATATTTAAATACTTGAAACATTCCTAAACACTTGAAGTGATAGTCATACAACAACCAAAATCACTCAGCACTCATGGAATTGAATAACAGTAAAAAAAAATATCATGTTCCCTAAATGATTGAGAACAGTGAAGGGTTTTAATACTCAAAGATTTAGAGAACATCATAAAGGTGCATTGTTGCAAAAAAAGACTTGGCTGAAGGGCAAGGTCGAACTGATCTGGCCATATCCCTCTCGTTATCGAACAGATGGCTGGGTTTTGTACTCACTCCATTGCTGAATTACACTCTTGGCCTTACATTGGGGTTGCTTCTGTTCATTTTTACCTTCTCTTGAATGATTATTTCTCCCACAAATAACCCTTGCTTCTAGATGTGGCCACTTATCCTCGAATCTTGACATTGCAGTGTTTGAAGGGAGACTACCTTATCTGAAACGAATTGTGAAGCATGATAATGTTTTTTCCCCCAAAAATATACTTTATTATTGACAAACCATTCAAGACTTTTTTACATTCATAATGTCAGTCATAAGTATACATTCTCATAAATGTACATTATTACATTGTCCTTTCCATACACCATTACCAGCACTGTGGCACCTTGTCACTTGTACACATTGTCATTAGGCATACCCCATTAGCACCCCTGTGGCACCTTGTCATTTCTGCCACCTCTATTGGTTGAGGAGCTTCTGATTAGTCTTATCCCCTTAATGGGAGGATTCTAGGCTGTGGTCCTCCCCCACAGTGCCCTCATGTTGGCTGCACCAAGCTTCAGTGTGTCCCTCAGCCTAGAATGCGCCAGTCAGAAGTATTCCTGGACTGACATCTCAGTATGCTGAAAAACCAACAAGTTTCCGGCAGACCAAAGCGTGTCTTTCACCGTTGATGGTCTTCCAGCAGTTCTAGATGTTGGACTCTGAGTGTGTCCCAGGAACAGCCCATAGATCAGTGACTCCTCTGTCACGCTGCTGCTGAGGTTGAACCGTGACAAAGCCCCCGCTTCCTTCTCCACACACTCTTTGCAAATCTGCATTCAGCAGAGGTGCAGGACAGTCTTGACTCCACCGCAGCCATCCCAAGGAGAGACTGCGTGGAGAGTGTTGTTCTAGTTGTTCAAGAAGAATCAAACTGTGGGGGCTCCTCTCACCGCCAGCCAGGCCAAGTCCTGGTGCTTGTTTGTGAGCCCTGGTGATGAGGCATTCTGCCAGAAAACTTGGACAGTCTGCTCAGTAACCAACCCCACCAGATCCATCATGTCCTCGTCTCTCAGTTTCTGCAGGACATTCTGTGCTGACCACTGCATGATGAACTTGTGGTCAAAGGTGTTGTTCTGGAAAAACTTTTCTATGAAGGATAGGTGATGAGGCAAAGTCCAGCTGACTAGAACATTACGCACTACTGGGGCCAGGCCCAACCTTTGCAACATCTGGGACAAGTAGAACCTCAGCACATAGTGGCACTTGGTGCCCTCATACTTTGATTCCTTGCCCAACCTGATGCAACCACATATGAAGTGGTCATCAGGATGAGGGTCATGTTGGGCACGTCCTTGCCCCCATTGTCTTGTGACTTGTACATGGCGCCCCTTTGGACCCAATCTATTTTGGACCCACATATGAATAGAAAAACTGCTCAGGTAACCACGAGGGCAGAGTGTGGGGGGAATGAACTACACCTTTGCTATGTACAGCAGTACCGAGAGGACCTCGCCCCTGATGACCAAGTTCTTCCCCGTTATTGAGAGAGTGCCATGCTCCACCCACTTATTGTTGCACGCCTCAGCCCCTCCAAACCAGATCCCAAGCACTTCAGGTAGTCAGATCTGACTGTGAAGGGGATAGTGGACTGGTTGGGCCAGGCTAAAGCCTCACTCTTCTTCTGGTTTACCCTGGTGCCTGAACAGAACAGAAGAAAGTGATGTCGTCCATGTACAGGGAGGTCTAAAACTGAGTGCCTCCACTGTCTGGCAACGTTACTCCTCTTATGCCCTCATCCTTCCTGATAGATTCAACAAAGAGTTCTCTGCAGCACACAAATAAGACTGGAGACAGTGGGTGGCCTTACTGACTCCAGACTTGATAGGGAAGCTATCTGTTTTTCACCCATTGAATTGGACAGCATGACAGATATCTGTGTAGAGCAGTTTAATCCAATTCTGGATTCCCTCCCTAAAGTCCATTTTGGAGATCACATCCATCAGGTATATGTGATATGCAGTTGAAAGCCTTCTCCTGGTCTAAGCTGACCAGACAGATGTCCACCTCCTGTCCTGTACATAAGTGATGGTTATCTCTGTGCAGCATGAGTCTGTCAGTTCTCTTTTGCCTGGAACCATGCAGGTCTGGTCTGGGTGGATCACCTGCTCCAGGGTAGATTTGACTTGATTGGTGATGGCCTTGGATAGGTTTTTGTAGTCCACATTTAGTAATGATATAGATCTCCAATTACTGATATCCTTCTGTTTGAAGATGAGAGTGATTATTCCCTTCCTCATAGAGTCTGACATGCTTTCTGCCAGAAGCATAACATTGTATTCTTCCTGCAGGTCCAGGCCCACCCAGTCCCACAGAGCTGTGTATTACTCAGCCAGTAGGCCATCGCTTCCGGGAGTCTTATTCGACCCAAAGGAAAGGATGGAATCCCTCAGCTCCCCCAGAGAAATTTGCTGATCCAGATATTCCTGTTTGCTTTTGTCTTAAGACCTCCATGATAGAGGACAGAAAGTTTTGGGAGTCCATTCTGTCTGTCGCCTTCACGTCATACAGTTCAGCATAAAAGGATCTGCCAATCCTCTGAATGCCCACCAGCGATGATGTGACTGAGCTATTCTCTTCCTTAAGGCTGTGGATCATAGAGCTCCGTGAACATTTTGGAAGGAAAAATGTGACCACTTCTCATCCTGCTTCATTGTGTGGACTCTGGATTGGAAGATGATCTTGGAAGTCTCTGAGGTAAATAGCAAGGCTTGCTGGCTCTTCACATCTATCCTTCTCGACTGCAGAAAGACTTGATGCAGGACAGTCTGGAGTTGGCTCAGTTCCTGCTTTTTCTGTCTTGCCCTCTGAACACTTTTGAGGATTTTTTAAAAAAACTCTTGATATTCTCCTTAGTTGCTATCCACCAGATCACTGGAGAGTCAAAGAAGGATTTCACGGTTCTCTAACCAGCGTACTCCTTTAGTTTCTCTGTGTCAGTGGTTTTCAAACTTTTTCTTTCCACGCACATACCAGCTTAAGTCATCCGTATGCCATAGGTGCTCTGTGATTAGTAAGGGATGACTTAAGCTGGTATGTGCGTGGAAAGAAAAAGTTTGAAAACCACTGTTTTAATCGTACATAATTGACTCGTTTTGTGCATGGTTTTGTAACTCCATTGGAAATGGACCAATGACAATATATCTCAAGCAAGATATTACAGTAACAATTGGGTTGAGAGCAATGGTTCTCAACCTTTGTTCTTCACTTCCCCACAACCTCCTCACTCACTCACTCACTGCCCTTACTCCCCTCTGCCCACATCTTAAGGAATTCTGTGTATGCCATGATGCTGAACTTTTCTTCCATCGGCTGTGTCTCTGGACCTACTACCACAACCATAACTCTTCACCCCCCCTTCTCCCGCTTTAAGTCTTTTTCCTCCTCTTGGATACCTCACTCTGATCAGCTGCCGGCTCTTGATCTATTTATTTCCAATTGCCGCCGAGACATCAACTATCTCAACTTCACCACTCCCTTGTATTCTAATCTCACCTCCTGTGAATGGTCTGCCCTCCACTTTATCCACAACAATCCCAACCTCACCTTCAAACCCACAGACAAGGGTGGTGCTTTTGTGGTCTGGGGCACTGATCTCTATCTTGCTGAGGCCACTCGACAGCTCTCAGATACCTTCTCCTACTTACCCCGTCCACTAAATTCCACCACAGATTTTCAAGCCACTGTCTCCAACACCATCTCCAACCTCATCACCTCTGGTCACTTCCCTCCATGATATCCTGATTCCCATCCTAGCACTGCCTCGTTATACCTTTTACCCACGATACATAAACCCAACCATCTGGTATACCCCTTGTTTCCGCTTGCTCTTGCCCCACTGAACTAGTTTCTTCTTACCTTGACTCTGTATTTCTCTCCTGGTCCAATCCTTTCTCACCTACATCTGCGATAACTCGCATTCCCTCCATCTCTTCAATGACTTCAAATTTCTGAATTGGACCACCTCATTTTTACAATGGATGTCCAATCCCTTTATACTTTCATCCCCCATTCAGAAGGTCTTAAAGCACTTCACTTTGGTCTAGATAGACCTGACCAGTCACCCTCTACCACTTTCATTTGGCAGAACAACTTCCCCTTTGACTCATCTCACTTCCTTCAAATCAAAGGAGTAGCCATGGGTACCCCTATGGGTCCCAGTTACACCTGCTTGTTTGTGGGCTTTGTGGAGCAATCCATGCTGCAAGCCTACTTAAATCTTCCTCTATTATATTGATGTCTACATCGGGGCTGCCTTATGCACCTCCGCTGAACTTTATTTACTTTGCTGCCAACTTTCACCCCAATCTCAAACTCAGCTGCTCCATCTCTAACAACACTTTCTCCTTTCTGGACCTCTCTTTCTTAATCTTGGGAGTCAAGCTTTCCACTGACATATTTTACAAACCTACCAACTCCCACAACTACCTTGACTACACTTCCTCACACCCTGTCCCCTGCAAGGGTTCTATTCCCTTCTCTTAATTTCTTCATTTCCACTGCATCTGTTCCTAAGATGAGGTCTTCCAGTGTAGATCATTGGAAATGTCTGCCTTCTTCCACAAATATGGCTTCCCCTCCACCATCAACTCAGCCCTAACCTGCATCTCTTCCATTTCCCACTCATCTGTCCTGGCCCCCTCTGCCCTCAACGCAACAAACATAGGATTCCCCTTGTCCTTATCTACCACCCTACCAGGCTCCGCATCCAACACATTATCCTCTGGAACATCCAGCATTTACAACAGGGATCCCTCCACCAGACGCATCTTCCCCTCTCCTTCCCTCTCTGCCATCCATAGGGACCGCTCCCTCCATGACTCCCTGTGCACACATCCCTCCCTACCAATCACACACCCCGCCCCCCAGCATATACCCAAACAGGCCTTTCAAGTGAAGCAACACTTCACTTGTGTATCTGCAGGATTGACTGACTGCATCTGGTGTTCACTTTGTGGTTTTCTCTGCATCAGAGAGACTGGGCGCACACTGGGAGATCACTTCACTGAGTACCTTTGCTCTGTCTGCATCAGTGACAGGGTCCTGCCAGTTTCCAACCATTTTGGTTCTGCATCCCACTTACATACTCACATGCCTGTCTATGGCCTAATGTACTATCCAAACAAAAACACCTTTAAATTGGAGGAACAACACCTGATTTTCCGTCTGTGTTCTCTCCAACCGGATGGCATTACATTGACTTTTTCAGTTTTTGCTAACCTGCTCTCCTTTCTCCCTCCCTTCCCTTCCCCATCTTCTTTTCCTCAGCTCTCCATCCCCTTCCCTTTCTATTCATCTACCCATCCTTCCACCCCTGCTTACTGCTGTGCCCTCCCTCCCTTCTACTACCTCCTACCTTTGTGATCATCCTCCTCCCCCCCTTACCTTTTTATTTGGATGCTTGCTGACATTTTTCCATACCTTGATGAAGAGCTCAAGCCTGAAACATCAGTTATGTATTTTTATCTTAGCTATATAAAGGGCATTGTTTGACCTGCTGAGTCTCTCCAGCCATGTGTTCTTACTTAAGCCACCATGTTTGCAACTTTTGTGTTTTATTCCTGTCCTCTCAGGTGTTTTCCTCTTCCTCCTTCTTCTGTGCTCCGGCTATAGCTCCTCATCTCACAGATCAAGTTGATCAATTCTGATATGAAGAGTCACTAACTTGATCATAGCCAAAATGTAGAGCACGTCGATAAATATTGTTGAAAGAATCTTATTTGTTCCTTGACGGTTGGAGTCACTGACAAAGCTGAAATTCACTGGCCATTTCAAGTTACACTGAGAAGGTGATGGCGACTTGTCTTTTTTGCCTGATTCAATTGAAACACTTGCTCAGTCATACATAGGGCATTAAAGCTCAGTACACACCCTTTTGCCCATGATGTTATGCCAACTTTAGATCACTTCATAAGTAGGTTAAGGCTCACTAACTATAAATTATCAATGTGATTTGACCAATTGAATAAGCCCAGAGGACCCCAAAACCCAGCATCAATAGATATTCACCAAGACAAATGGTAACTTAAAACAAAAATTGCTTTTAATTATCTTTAAACATGAAAACAGAATCACACTTTAACTTACCACTATTGACTTAACTAACCTAACTTAACCCCCTTCTAATTCTAAGCACACATATATGTAATGTGTGTGTAAGTTCTTTGATTAACAGTTCAATCTCCCTTCTCATTCCTCCAAGTTCACTAGTTGCAGGCAATTCTTATACTGTGCACAGAATTTAACATTTATAAAGTTCACTAGACTTTGGTGCTTGAAAGTTAAATGGTTACCACTCAGGAAGGTACTTGTCGGTTTTCAGAGAGAGATTTGTTGTACGCTGGACTCCCACAACTGATTCAGTTTTAATCAGCCACTTCAGTGTCTTGCCGAAGAAACTTGCCCCCTCAGGGTTCTCCAGATGATAACCTTTTTTTTTCAGGTCACCACAGAGTTCCTCTTTTGTTTCAATTATTTCAAGTGAAACATTGGACAGCCAGTCCTCTCCTCTTGCATGAACCACAAGGGCTCTGACCAGGCTGAACTAAGCACTCACAACCGGTCTTCCAAATGGGGTTTTCCACAAGATTGCCAGCTTGTCCTGTTCCAGTCCCAGGTGTTGCTGCTGATTGTGGGACTGCAAAACTGAATTCTCTCTCTCTCTCTCTCTCTCTCTCTCTCTCTCTCACACACACACACACACACACACACACACACACACACACACACACACATGCACAGAGAAAAACCCTGTTTGACTCTCCCTCTGCTTGCAAAACCACATGACCCTCCTAGAACAGCAAGTTCCATTGCAGACAGTCTGCAGTTCTGACAAGCTCTTTCATCTGCTGCCTTTTTCTAAACAACAATCCACTAGTGAAGTCTCTTGGACACACTCCAAAGCTTTTGCAAAGGCTCTGGGGCAGACGTGTCTAGCATGAGCAGAGCTCCAGTATTTTAAATAAGATCTGTTTTAAAATTTGTGTACGTGACCTACTCTAAAAAACTCTGCCCCAATTTATCTCCCAAAAACATATCTATACACTGTCACAGTCTCATATGCATAACTGTTTCTGTCCACCGCCTTGCAACTTAGAAAGTTGCTTGCATGGTCCAAGTTGTTGTTGCCTCTCATTTTTGGTTACTATTGCTTCAAATGATTATGAATGGATGTGCTGTGATCATTGGTTGTTACTTTGATTTTAATTTAAAGTTACAGCTATTATCACATTAATAAAATATTCTCACATCTTCTTAATAATATTTCTTCTTTGGGATAGAAAAAGGGAAACATGAAAGTCTGCAGATGCCGTGATTGTGGTGATAACACAAAAATGCTAGAGGAACTCAGGAGGCCTTGCAGCGATACCTTGAAAAAGAACTCAGGCCCGAAACATCTCTTTACCTCCTATGAACACAGTGAGACCTGCTGGTTTTCCAGTATTTTTCCGTTTTCATTAGACAGATATGGTCAAATTCAAACAGACGGGACTAGCTTAGGTAGGCATCTAGTCAACATGAATAAAATGGGCCAAAGAACCTGTTTCTCTTCTTTATAACTGTATGACTAAAAATGTTTTGTTTTTATTTCTAGATTTTTTTTAAAACCAAATTTAATTCTTAGCATTACTGTGTTAGGATTTGAACATTTCTCCTCTGGGTAATTAAACTAAGCTCTAAATAGCAATCACAGCCAGATGTTGCTGCCAATGGCTGCGGAGGTCAATTCATTTGGTATATTTAAAGCAGAGGTTGAGAGGTTCCTTTTTTAAATATTTTATTTTGACTTTTTACAGACTCAAGGTAATATCAACATTCAATACTATCTTTTTCAACATTCATAGAACACATAGAGTCTGTGTTTCGTCCCCGCCCCAAAAATATAACCATACCGATTATACAAATACAAGTGGGGTTCAGAGCCCCTACCAAAAACGTCAACAAAAAGGAACAACCTAATTAACTGAATAACCCAAAACCAAACTAAAATATAACAAACTAAAACAGGGTTAAAAAGAAAATGCGCACATTGCCTGTGCCATGTTCCATTTCCTTAACTCCAATTCTTTCCCTACTAAGACAGGTTTTTATAATATCCATATTTCATGGGGAGGGGGAACTAGTCAATCTACATGCCCATGTATTTCAGATATGGCTGCCACACTTTAATGAATGTGTCATGTTTCCTCCTTAGATTGTAAGTGATTTTCTCCAAGGGAATACAATTCTGCATTTTTCATATTCCATTGTGCAGTATTTAATTGGGGCTCAGACTTCCACGTAACCGTTATACACATTTCCAATATCTCCCAAAAGGCACAACTTTGGATCTTGTGTAATTTTTTCCAAAATGTTCCCCAGTTCTTCCCAGAAGGGTCTTGCCTTTGTACATAGCCAGGTGGAGTGGACAAAGGTTCCAATCTCCACACTACAGCTAAAGCACATTTCTGAAATTTTCAGCTTTGATTTATATAGTTTTTGTGGTGTGAGGTACAGCTGGTGCCAAAAATTATATTGTGATGATTGCTGTTGAGAAAGACTCTGGGAGTGTATGCATCTCTGCCACCTGATCCACCACCTTCATAAAAAGGGACATTAAACTCTTTATAAAATTCAGCAGGAAAATTTTCCTCTCCTGGTGATTTTCCAGCTTGTAAAGAGCCCAGGTTGCTCCAATTTCCTCTTTAGAGAAAGGGGCATTCAGCCCCTCTTGCTCTTCTGATCCAAATTTGGTAAGTCCAATGGAAGCAAGAAATCATTTATTTTGTTGGGTTCACCCATTAATTCCGATTTATACAATTCCTTGTAAACCCTTCCAAATGTATCATTTATTTCTTATGGGTTATGTGAGATCTTGCCTTCCCCTGTCCAAATCACATTAATTGTTCTCGAGGCCTCTTCTACCCTCACCTGCCAGGACAAGACTTTGTGGGCCTTCTCACCCAGCTCATAATGCTGCTGCCTAGATCTTAAAATTAGTTTTTCTGTTTTATATGTTTGTAACATATTGAATTTGAGCTTTTTGTTCACTAATTCCTGTATTTTTCTTCTGTACCTACTCTTTGGTAATCCTTTCCAATTGATCTATCTCCTGTTCTAGGGCACTAACCTCCTTCATGTGTCCTTTTTTAATGTATTTGGTATATCCAATGATCTGGCTCCTGAAATAAGCCTTTAATGTGCCCCATATTAGAAAATTGTCTTCAGTAGAGGGGAAATTCACCTCACAGAACAAAGCTACAAAATTCCGGTTTTCCCAACAGCAACATATTCAGATGCCATCTATACATTGAGGCCTGCTTATCTGGCATTTTTATGGATAAAGTCAAGGGAGAGTGGTCCAACAGTAGCCATGCCATGTACTCGATTTCCACTATCCTACCCTACATTTGGGCTGACGGCAAAAATAAATCAATTCTAGAGTAGGAATCATGTTGTCTCGAGTGAAAGGAGTAATCCCTTTCTCGGATTCAGCCTTCTCCTGACAGTTCTGAGATTCATAAAGGCCAGGGTAGATTTAGCCGCCCTGGCTCTTGTTAATTTCTTTGCTGATTTGTCCATGACCGGGTCTAGACAGAAATTGAAATCTCCTCCAATCAAGACATTCTCACACCCAACCGTTACTTTCAAGAATATATCTTGTATATATTTTTTGTCATTGAAATTCAGGGCATATATATTCATAAGTGTCCATGATTCAAAGTATGTTTGGCAATCATTATGAATCTCTCTGCTGAGTCCATGGCCACATCCTTGACCACCACTGGAACATTCTTCCTTATAAAAATGGCCACTCCCCTGGCCCTGGAATTCAAGGAGGACATCGCCACCTGACCCACCCACCTCCCTCTTTAATTTTAAATGCTCTTGTTCTGTAAGGTGGGTCTCCTGCAAAAACACTATGTCCTTCAGCATCTTTTTCAGGTGTGCCAAGACTCTTTTTTTCTTAATCAAACTGTTTATCACATTTAAATTAAAACTCACAAATTTAATTGATTTATCCATTGCCTTTGGACCACTCCATTATACTCTTCCCCCTCCTTCTTGTACCCTGATACTTAACATCTGTCCTGATTCTCCTCCAGCGATCCTTGGTGCCAATCCTCCCCCTATTTTGAGAAGTGCCCAAAGCATTCATGCTCCACTTGTACTCCCTTTCTGTGAGCTCCCCATATCTCTTCTTTACTTAACATATACAATCCCTTTCAAACAATAACACTATGTAAAAAAAAACATAACCCTCCTGTAGACCTCACACAATATTTAAAGTCATTTCTTCCCCTGAATCCCTCTTTCCCCTTTATTTACATACACATTTAGTCTTGCAGCGGTGGCAGGGTTCTTGCAAAGTCCATTGCTTCCTTTGGGTCCTTAAAAAACCTTCTTTCCCCTCCTGCCCTTACTATCTTCAATATTGCCAGATGAAGGAGGATAAACTCAATTCCTTTTTGCTTCAAGCTCTTTTTGAGGTTGAGAGGTTCTTCACTAGTAAGTGTATTAAAGGTTATGGAAGGAAGGCAGGAGAATGGGGTTGAGGAAAAATGCATGAACCGTGATTTGAATGGTGGAGTAGACTCAATGATCCAAATGGCTTCTGAATCTTATCGTAAATAACCACAACCTCAGGGTGCTCAGTAGAACTAATTAGTGAATGCATATTGAAAATTAAGTGCAAAATAACTTGTGGTATAGTACAAACTATTTAGACCGAAACTTGACAATATTTTCATTATTTTTGCATCATTTGTTTCCAGATATCATTGTTGATATTTTGCTTCTGATAATCTAATGGCAGTTTTTCCATGAAGTGTTAAACTAAATATGGCCTAGTTCTATGAAGTTTCTATTTTCATGCTTCTAGTACAGTCCTTCATTCACTGGGTCAGGGAGGTGGGTGGTCAATATTAAATAACACTGGACAACAATTTTTTTTCATAATGTTTGCTTCCTGAAGAAAAATTGGGGATTATGATAGACAATTACAAGATGAGGACAAAGATAATTTCAGACATAGGAAGTTGGAGAAACATTAAAATAACTTTTATTGGATTTAGTTTAAATGATGCTGACACATTGCTTTAGTTCAACTGACCTAAAAATGTTTTACTACTGGTTTTCGTTTGTACTCAGCATTTGATGTCTATTGTGGCAATGTCTGACAATAATCGGCCAGCATAAATGGATTCCAGTTGCACTGGTTTCCATGGTTGCAATGTTCTGGTGAAAGGTTTCACCAAGTTCATCTCTGAATACACCAAGATCGGTAGGGGAGAAGTCCAAGTACGAATGTAGAAAATGAATTTTCAATGACATGTTACTCTTCATGGTTTTGTATGATTGAGGCATGTTAAAAATGATTGGAAATCACAAAAATAGGTCTGTGGTAGGAAAACTAAGGTGACAGACAAAATCCATAAAATATACCTAAATATGTTCAAGAAGCAAAATCTTTGTTGTCCAGTGTAATTGAATGAATATAGTCACTAAAATTCTGTCCATTAATTTCAATGGGTGGAAAGCCATTAAGTGCACGTGCCTTTTTCTACACTATGCCCTTCCAATAGTTAATGCTCGGCATCATGAAATATCTATACCTAATTCCTGACAACTATCCTTGGTTAAAATTAGGTAATAGCAAGAAGGCTACATTTTGTTGGCTCTGCCCATTATTAATTAGCTTCTAAAGTATATGAATAGGGTGGATATGACACTCTTGTTCTGAATTCTTCATGAAATGAAGTGGGTTGTTTGTTTTCAACAGATGTGAATTTCTCAGTATCTGTTTCTCATTCCATTGGTAATAGGAGTTCATAATTCTGCTGGAATCAAAGCTCACAACCACACTGGCATTAAACAGGTTCATAGCCAAAAGCAAAGCAAGACAAATATTAATACTCCTTTGAATAATGGAATATAAACATATTAGTTTTTAGAATAATCTATGTTTTTGAATTATGTCATGTTCTTTGTGTGTAATGATGCAAGGTATTGATTGATAAGGTTCTAAATGATTTCTCAGAGATTTGGGCACTGGATCAGAGACCACCTTGTGTACAACAGAACTGGCAGCTGGCCTTGCAATCCCTTCAGAAAGTACCTGATTACCCATATTAGGCAAAAAAAAATAGTTAATCAGGTATACAACAAACTTCACCAACTGCACATTTACATATACATAAGGTGCTTCTGCATTTGGAGATTATTGAACAAACGTGATCACAGAGTCTCTTGGACCAGTTTTGCAATATTGGCAAGTTCCTGAAATACCAGAAACTCTTCCCTGTGAATCTTACACTCCTCTGGATATGATATTGCATACAAAGCTTTTTTATTGTTGTTGTATGATTTGCCAACAGAATGTTGCTGTGGAGGACCAGGGAGAATGTTAAACTTCTTTCCTTAATTTTCCTTCATTCAGATTCTACACTGTTCTGTTCCGTTTATTGCTTTTTCCTTATACCTTGAAGAAGGGCTCAGGCCCAAAACGTCTGAAACCTTCTCTGGATGTTGTGAGACCAGCTGAGTTCCTCCTGCATTTTTGTGTGTTTTTAGTTGAAGGATTGAGTAGCTATCAGTGTGGAACTGATTAAGTAATGCAATGCAGGATTATAGACATGGGGTAATATAAACTATTTCATAAGTAACCACAGATACTGCTCCTTTGTTTATAGATTTCTTGTTTTACACAGGCTATTGAAATCCATGTACTCTGTTGTTTATTAAGTTATGAACAGTCTATTGCAATCATATTTGTCATTTTTGAGTTCACAAAAAATGTGTGGATATGCTGATGGCAATGTGCTCTCAGAGTGCAACACTTATTTTGGCGCGAGAAAAAGCATTATACTAAAAGTTTAGCTCTCCGATCAGAAATCTTTGGAGAATAAAAAAATAATTTCAAAAATTGCAAGTGAAGATCCATTTTCTGGTATTATGCAAGTGATATCAGAAAATGAAGCACCCCACCCCCCCATTCTATTTCAGTGCATGGGCAATGTCTATGAATTATATTCCCTAGTCATAGTGTTGGTCCCTTTACTGACCCAGCAGATTATGACACATTCATTATCATCTATTTACTGACATAGTAACATTGAATGACTTCAATCAGCATCTGATTGGATGTCACATTATCAGGAGAAAATTCGGATGTCATGGTTTGGAATTTGAAACATTTATGCTGGACAGTGAGTGCTTTCATTTCCCACTGAAACTACTGTAAAAATGTTTAAAATACGTTAATACCCTATTGAATGTCACCACGTTTCATATAATTGAATCATGGAAAAATTCTGATGCAATACAAAATTCAACACCTACTGCATTGTCTTCTTTTATCCTCCCACCCTTGCTCCCCTGTTCTGGAAATTATTTTGCCCATGTGCCTTCCCAATTCCCTTTTGCAAATTCTTAGTCTTATTCCACAGTCATTACAGGCAACGACTGATATAAAAGGAGGATGGAAACTGTTGCAGCATTAATTATTGAGTCAACACACATGATATCAAGAAAACAGATAAATATCACATTAATTGCAACATTCGAAAAATGATACGACTTCAATGAGGTCTCAGGGTTGGTCTGCAATTAAGTTCACAATTTCATTATTAGTAACTCGTGTGTGTGTGTGTGTGTGTGTGTGTGTGTGTGTGTGTGTGTGTGTGTGTGTGTGTGTGTGTGTGTGTGTGTGTGTGTGTGTGTGTGTGTGTGTGTGTGTGATTACTGATGCACTCAACCTTTCTGTTCTTTACAATTACCACCCAAGCTACAACCTCCTTTTTTCTCCAAAGCCCTTGAACATGTCACGGTCTCTTAGTTCTATGGCCATCTTTTGAATTCCTAGAGTCCAGTTTTCTTACAACAGTGAGATGGCTTTAAGGAATGCTTTGAGATTTGCTTTTCTACCTCCTCCTTATTCTATGTGAAACATTCAACTGTGGCATTCTTCTCCAATGCATCTTCACTATCCTTCAGCCTTTTGGAATTGTAACACACATAGATCCATTCTTGAATATCTGGATATTTCCACCATATCTTTTGAAGAGCTAGTCTTTTCTATTATTCTTTCACAAATTAAAGATGTAAAAGTCTCTCCTTGTTTAGTTTATTTGCACGTCTACATGTTTCTCCTTGGTGATATCATCAACAAACATTGGGTCAATCTGACTCAAACATGACAGGATTCTTTGACAGGTTAACTAACATTTTACTGAGAGTCCCATGACAAGTCTTGGATGTGTCACATCATTTTCTGTGTTTAACTCAGACTTCCAACAGCTTAACTTTTATTGTCAACATCTGGGGGACGATAGGGAGACCATATACATTATCTTTGGCTCCATTACAAATTCTACTTTCTGGCCACTGATATATCAGGGGTTTCCTTAATCTTACTTGCCAAGGCCTTCGAGCTCTCCTTAGTCCTTTTTTTAAGTTTCTTCCTGGCTGTGATATAATTTTCATGATCCCTTCCTGACTTTTGCTTTCTAAACCTTATGTATGCTTCCTTCTTCTAAACTAGCTGTCTCACCCCTTTTATCAACGACAGTTCCCTTATCCTTCCATCTTTTCCCTGTGTCAGTGGGACTAACCTATCCAGAACTCCGTACATGTTCCTAAAAATTCTTCACGTGACTTGTGTGTTTTTCTCCAAGAACATCTAGAGTGAAACACGAAACATTAGTAATATATCTTTACCTCCTATGGACGTTGTGAGATCTGTTCAGTTCCTCCAGTATTTCTGTGTTTTTCCCAATCTAGATCCCTGCCTAATCCCATAATAATTAGTCCTTCCCCAATTAAACACTTTACCATTTTGTCTAATCCTATCCTTGTCCACAGCTATGATAAAGGTTAGGGAATTGTGGTCGCTATCACAGGAATGTTTCTCCACTAAGTGCCTGTCATCTGACCAGGTTCTTCACACAGTGCCAAATCTAGTGCGGCCTCTCCACACTAATCAGCTTGTCCACATAACTATGTCGGTAGTTATTTTGTTTTCTGTCTTCCTGCAGTTATTTTGTCTTTAGGTTGTGAATTTCTTTCAAGTTTCTTCCATTCCACTGTCATTATCTTAAATTATTAAAGATGCCAAACAGATGCATTTCACCAAGTTGCACACAATCAAGTGTCTTTCATGAAAATCTATGCCTATTCTATCATATTTTGCATAGTTATAACTCTTTCTCACACTTTACGCTGAACTGGGTTTTCCTTCTCTGTTTAAAAATCTGAAATTGTATAATTGAATGCATCAAGTACTGAAGGAACCAAATGAACATTGATTCCCATCACATTGTTACACAGCCCAGCGGAGCTAAGAAACCTGTGGGAGTTAACACTAGCATTCAAAAGAACATTTCAAAAATGATGACTCTGGCATTCCAAGATAACATATGTCAAAAAATGAGATCATTGATAACCAAGTTCAGTGGATGGTTGGTTTTTTTTAAAATTCCAGTTGTTATTTTCACTGACTTTTCAAAAAAAAACATGATTTCATCAAGACTGTAGAACTTTACAATATCCCACAACTGTTCTATTTGCCCAGTACCAGATGTATTAGTTGATGTCTCAGTTTTTGCTGACTTCCATAGTGCCTCTTTCTGTCTGATAAGGCAGGGGCTGATCCCATAGAATCCCTCAAAATATCTTTGATCTCTCCTGAGGAAATGTGTCAGAAAATGTCTCCCAACTACCTGCCAATAAAACCTGGAACTTTGTGGTTTACTTTGTTTACGACATCAGTGGTCGTTTGCCACAGGAGGAACCCTTTTTTTTCATGTTAAGTGTATTTCTAAAATTTCATATTTTACCATCAGCTCTCACAAAGTCATATTACTTTTCTTTGAGCACAACGGAGGCTAAAGCCTGCTTAGGTAAATCTGTTGACATGTTATCAATGCCTCAATATTCCATGCAAAGAGCCAATTTTAA
Organism: Narcine bancroftii; assembly: GCF_036971445.1. NCBI lineage: Eukaryota > Metazoa > Chordata > Chondrichthyes > Torpediniformes > Narcinidae > Narcine > Narcine bancroftii. The sequence continues at coordinate 58,333,108 of NC_091469.1, forward strand.
CATGGCCCACACAAGAGGGCATGGTTGGCGTAACAGTTAGCGGAATGCTGTAACAGCATCTGTGATCAGAATTGGGGTTTGAATCCCGCATTGTCTGTAAGGAATTTGTATGTTTTTCCTGTGCCTGCGTAGGTTTCCCCCAGCAGTTCCAATTTCCACCCCCCACCATTCGAAACGTACTGAAGGTTGCAGGTTAATTGAGTGAAATTGGGCGGCCTGGGCTCGTGGGCTGAAATGGGCTGTAACCATGCTGTATATCTCTTTTTTTAAATTAAAAATTTTAAGAGAAAATAGGCAGGCATACAGTTAAAGACCATGGTGCAAGCTGTTTTCATATATATTGTAATCTTAACTGCACATATGTGCATTTGAAAACCCTAAAATAAGAAAATTGAGTTGAAACAAGTGAAAACACTATGCTGTAGAAACTCAGGAAGTTAAACAGCATATTTTATACAGCAAAGATAAAGATATACAACCAATGCTTCAGGCCTGAGCCCTTCATCAAGGTATGAGCAAAATGTAGGCAGGTGCCTAAATAAAATGATGGGGTGGAGGGGCAGGGGGAGGAGCACAGGCCTACAAGCAAGAGGTAGAGTTTGCGTTCATGGCATCGGGAGCTCCGATGGGCGAGCAGTTGGGTCTGAGGTACAAATCTGCGTTCGAGGCATCAGGAGCTCCGAAGGGAGGGTGGCCATGGGCCGAGGCAAGAGTCTGCATTCGAGATGTCAGGTGCTCCAGTAGGCAGGCGGCTGGGTCTGATGCGAGAGTCCACAGCCGAGGCTCCACATGGGCAGCCTTGGCCAAGGTTGAAACCCATGCTCAGGGTTGCAGAGGCTGCAGTCTCTATGGGTGCGAGTTTGCAATCTTTGATGGATGTCAGGTGAGTGAAGAGCTGGCGGATGAAGACATTGATCCAACAGAGGATGAAGTGCAGGTTGTGGCAAACGAGGTCCAGAGATGTGGCAGCGAAAGAGCAAGTGTCTGCTGATATCTTCTTCATTACTCTCAACAAATTCTACGACAACCCTCGCTTATTTATAGGCAAAGGCACCAACGTGAAATTTATAGAAGTTGCTTAAGACTTGATTTTTATGAGCTAAAACTACAAAACTGAAACAATAAGAAATGTGAGTTACTTTCACTGCTGGAGGGAACCTAGGAAATGTGTCAGAAAATGTCTCCCAACTACCTGCCAATAAAACCTGGAACTTTGTGGTTCAATGTGAGTTTATTGTCATATACATAAATACAATGTATAGAGGTACCAGAATGCTTAATTGCTGCAGCCAAAGAGATACACCAACAATAGCAAAATTTTAAATCACAACAGATGCAAGACTGAAAAAGATTTAATAAATATCAAAGGATAGATTAATAAATATTCACAGTTGAAGTAAGTGTGCTCTATACTGTTTTCCGTCGATTGAGTACATTTAAATGATTGAAGTACTTCAGCCATGTCTTTGGTACTCATTTGACAAGCTTCAATCAAGGGTGAAAGAAAGTAACTTGAATTTCTTACCAGTACAGTTGTTTCAGGTGTGAGATTATTTATGAAGTATCCTTCTTTTGTTAGACTCTAAATTGTCTATCATCATTCATGTGCCGTGTTTGCCACACACATTCTATATGAGGATACCATTATGATCAGAGTAAAAAGTTGGTCATGGAGTAGTGGATGAAAAATAGGGCAAAGGAAGTTTACTTTTAACATGGTTTTTCTTCTCTTGTTCGGGAAGATTGGGAATGTATCAGGGAGAAAAGCAGAATGTTGGACACACTCACTACAATATAGTACAACTCCATTTATCCAAAATGGTCAGAACCAGGCCTATTTCAGATAAATGGTTGATTCAGAGAACTGGTCATTTTTTTTAAAAACAGCCCAGTAGCAACAGCAAATCACTTGTAACAGTGTTTATAAAACAGCAATCAACAATTTAAAGCATTAAAATAGTGCTTAATTCTCACCAAAAGAAATTGCTGGCCACTGCCAATCACCGACACCTCTCCACCAAGACCGCTCTCCTGCCAGGAACCCAAGGTTCTTGCTGCCTCACGGGAGCCTGACGCTCCTCACTGCTGCTGGGAGCCTGAGGTCTGCTGCTGCTGCTAAGAGCCCGACGACGCTGGAGCCCGAAGTCCACTGCTCCCCACCAGAACCCAATGACCCCGGAGCCCAAGGTCTGCTGTTGCCGCCAGGAGCCCAATGTTCCTGCTCAGTTCAGCTCCGAAAAAATTCTGGACAAATAAGAATTTCTGACTTGTTTGAGATAGCTTCATTTAATATTAAAAACATTCAGATAATTGATGACTTTGGAGAATCTGATTTCAGATAATTGGGCTTGATGCCCAGGAATCTATCTCTGCTTTGAATGAACTCAATTAGTGAGTTTCCACAGTTTTCCATGGTAGTGAATTCCAAGGATTTATCCCTCTGCTTGAGGCAATTACTCGACATCTCTGTTCTAAATGGCCTACACTTTATTGCATTCCCCCTGTGTCTGTGTGGGTTTCTTCTGGGTGCTCCAATTTCCTCCCACCCTTCAAAATGTATGAGTGTTGTAGGGTAATTGGGCGACACAGACTCATAGGCTGGAAGGGCCTGTTACCGTGCTATATGTCTAAATTTAATTAAATTATTCTGACACTAATCCCTGGTTCTCAGTTCTATAGCCAGGAAAACATTCACCCTGCATCAAAACCCTGCAAGAATTTTATGTTTTATGTGATCTCCTCTCATTGTTTTAAACTCTAGACTCTCCTCAAAACCTGGAACCAGTATAGTTAATGTTTTCTGCATTTCCTCCACGTGAAATATAACTATTTTTTTGGTAGAAACAAAGCTTTACACAATATTCTAGATTGTTTCACCAAGGCCCTCAATAGCTGTTGTGAGATATTTTATTCCTGTTCTCAAATTCACTTGTAATAAAGGTAGACGGAGCATTTGCCTTCCAAATTGCTTACACTCCTTATTGACTTTTTGTGACTTTGAACATCTGCATGACCTAATCTGTAACCATTTTAAAAAATCACCTTTCTTTCTGTTTGGTGCACTAAAGTGGATAACTACATTTTCCACATTATATTGCATCTGTCATGTTCCTTCCCATTGATTTAGCTTATCTATATCCCCTTGAAGACGCTTTGCAATCTCCCTGCTATTCACAATTCTTCCTCGTCTTGTATCATCAGCAAGTCAAACATATTTCATCCCTTCAGTTAAATTGTTGACATAGATTTTGAACAGAAGGGGCCCAAACACCAATCCTGGTGTTGCCTTACTTGTCTCTGCCTGACAATCTGAAAAAAAAAGATCTGTTTAATTCCTGTCTGTATTCTGACTAATAACCACTTCTCAATCTAGATTTATGTGTGACAAACAGTCTTCGCTCCACTTAATCTTCACTTAATCGAGATTCACTCTAAGGCAGTGGACCAGGAGATCGACCTGACCCCAATGTCCGTGCCCCTCTCTCTTCCAGAATCCAAATTCTGATCCATTCTGTGAATGGTGAAGCCCTCTGGTCGGATCGCAGCATATGGTGTATTCTGATAGTCGGATATCATTGCAGCAAACAACTGAGATTTGTCTCACCTGTCTCAGATAAAGCAGTCTTGCTGAGGTCATCAATTTTAATTTCTATCTGGGACCAAGCACGTTCCAACAAAATTAGAAGGGCCACAAAAAAAATCAGAATGGGCAAAATAATTGCACATTGCTTTGTCTTTGGAGAAAGCCTAAATTGGTATAAATTGAATGTCACTATGCAGGTTTTACTTCAAAAACACACAGAAAATTTTCTTACAAATCCTTGTTAAGAAAAAATTATTAGGAAAAACATTTAAAAAAATACAGACATTTTTGGAAGTATTCTATTCAGGATTCTTTTTAACAAATAGCCAGTCTATGTTGTGCTACCATATTGATCTCTTTAAATTATGTGTAACTCTATGAGATTTTTTTCATTACTGAACTTGCCCAGCAATGCCCATAGATTTTCTGGTATACTTTTGAGAAACACAAACAACTTTACATATATTGTAGTGTTATGATAGACATTAATGTAATGTGGATGTGACTGGGAAATGGGAATCAGGGAATTATCCCCTCTTCATTGGGTGAAGGTGAGAATTTTACACTTGCCAAGGTCAAAATCAGGGGAGTCAACTTTTAATGATCAACCAATTTTAAAGAACAATCTGTGTGTGTTTTAGTTTTGAGTGTGAGCTTACAGTACGTTTGCGTGTTTGCCTGTGCTCACTGCTGAAGTATATCCTTTCTTATTGAGTGCTCCCTGCGAGCTCTAAGCTTTCAAACCAGAAATAAAACTATACTTTAAAAACTACATTAAATGAAGTCTCTTGTTTTAGTAAACAAGCAATTGTTTTGATTGATTTGAACTTGAAACTTGAACAAGAAAATATCAGGCAGGAAGATATTTTCATATCTGTGGAGGATGACCTTCAAGAAATGTTCCAAAGTGATTCAGATACTGTCCCATCCAATGATTCGTCTGAGGATAGTGCATCCTGTAAGATTACTAAGGCAAACATTGGCAATCTTTTTTTATTAGTTTTTCATGGGACATGAAAACCATGAGCAATATTGTATTTGTTCATCTTAGTTGCCCATGAACTGAACGGCCAATAGGTTACGTTGGGTAAGAATGGTAGATTTTTGAGCTTGAATGATATAAGTAAACCATTGAATTTTGGAATAGTCCAATAGGTTCATGATTACCATTACTGTAGTCCACCAGACTGTAAGATTATCGGCACTGATATAGGCCATTGAGCCCATCGAGTCCACTCCACCATTCCATCATGAGCTGTTCCAATCTCCCACTCACCCCCACTCCTTTGCTTTCCCTTCTCCTCATAACCTTTGATATCCTAACTATTCAGATACTGATCAATCTCTGCCTTAAATCCACCCATTGACCTTGGCTCCACAGCCACTAGTGGTAGCAAATTCCAGAGGTTGACCATTCTCTAACTAAAGAAATTCCTCTGCATCTCTGTTTTAAATGGGCACCCTTCAATCAACAACTTGTAATGCATCAGGGTGGACCGTCTCTTGTTTACAGACCACACCATTGTGCTTTGTAAGTGCTTGTCTGTAATCAGCATCAGGAGGAATATAAGGTCGAGTGAGAATCACTGTTGAGAACTCTCGAGGTTTATAGAATGGTCTTCATTTAATCGAGATTTACTCTAAGGCAGTGGACCAGGAGATCGACATGACCCCAATGTCCGTGCCCCTCTCTCTTTCAGAATCCAAATTCTGATCCATTCTGTGAATGGTGAAGCCCTCTGGTCAGATCGTAGCATATGGTGTATTCTGATAGTCAGATATCATTGCAACAAACAACTGAGATTTGTCTCACCTGTCTCAGATAAAGCAGTCTTGCTGAGGTCATCAATTTTAATTTCTAATGACAGGACATTAGTATGGATAGTAGCGGTGGTCTCATTTTCCTGTGCTTCAGTGTAGTTTGGATCTTAACCCACACACCAGGTTTGCAGCCGTGACCTTGGTGGTGGCCTAGCCCTTTAAGGCCTCTGTGTTTCAGCTGTTGCCTGGGGGATTTGAAGATTATTAATGCTAGTCTCTTTCAGATTTCAGATTTACTGTTAGAGTACATACATGACATCACAAACAACCCTGAGATTCTTTTTCTGCAAGCGAGGCAGAATTACCACTTATTGGTAGTACAAAAAAAAACTATGAAGCTTATACATGTAAACAAATAAAGAACTGTAAACAGATAACAAGTGTAAACAAACTGTGCAATACAGAGAGAATTTTTAAAAATCAATAAAGTGCACAAGAGTCCTTAAATGAGTCCCTGATTGAGTTTGTTGTTGAGCAGTCTGATGGTGGAGAGGATAGCAGCTGTTTCTGAACCTGATGGTGTGAGACTAGTGGCACCCATGCCTCTTTCCTGATGGCAGCAGCGAGAACAGAGCAGGTGCTGGTTGGTGAGGGTCTTTGACAATTGCTGCTGCTCTCCGATGGCAGCATTCCCTGTAGATGTACTCAATAATGGGGAAGGTTTTGCCTGAGTTGTGACCACTATCTTTTGGAGGGCTTTATGCTTAGGTGTATTGATGTTTTCATACCAGACAATGATGCAGCTGGTCAGCACATGTTCCACAATATATCTGTAGAATTTTTAGAGTTTCTGATGTCATACCAGACCTCTGTAAACTCCTGTGGAAGTAGAGGCACGGACGTGCTTTCTTCACAATGCCTTTAATGAGGTGTGTCCAGGAAAGATCCTTCAAGATAGTGATTCCCAAGAACTAAAGTTTCTCAACCTCTAATCCCCCAATCACTGGATTGTATACCTCTGACTTTCCCTTCCTGAAGTCAACAATGAGCTCCTTAGTTTTGGTGACATTGGGGGCAAGATTGTTGTTGGTGCACTATTCAGCCAAGTTTTCAATCTCCCTCCTGTATGTTGACTAATCCCCTTTCTTTAAACAACCCGGTATAGTGGTATTGTTGGCATATTTGTAGATGGTGTTATTGTTGTACCAAGCCACACAGTCGTTTGTGTAAAATGAGTAGACCAGGGGGTTAAGAATACAGGTCTGTGGTGCTCCTGTACTGATGGAGATTGTGGTGGAGATGCTCTTGCCAATCCTCACTGATTGTGGTTTGTGAAGAAATCATGATCCAATTACACAGTGGGGTGCTGAGTCCCAGGTCTTGGAGTTTGCTGATCAGTTTTGAGGGGATGATGATTTTAAATGGTGAACTGTAGGTGATAAAGAGCATCCTTTACTGTCTAGGTGTTCCAGGAGCCAGTGAGATGGCATCTGCCACAGTCCTGTTGTTACATATCCATGTGACCACTCAGACAGGTATGCTTCAACACCAATCTTTCAAAACACTTCATCATTGTTGGTGTAAGTGCTACTGGCCCCTGTAATTCCATGGGCTCTCATCTTATTAGGCAACCTCATGTGTGGCACCTTGTCAAAGGCCTTTTGTATGTCCAAATATACAACATCCACTGCATCTCCTTTGTCTAGTCTCCTTGTAGTTTGCTCAAAAAAATGCATTAGATTTGTCAGGCAAGATGTTCACTTAAGGAAACCGTGCTGACTTTAGTCTATCTGCTCTATTCAATGCCCTCTCGTTCAGGCTCCCATCTCCATTGCCAAACTAATTTAAACCCTCCCCAACAGATCTAGCAAACCTGCCCGCCAGGATATTAGTCCCCTTCCTTTTAGTACAGGCCATACCTTTGCCATAAGAGGTCCTGACCAGCTTTAATTCCATATAATTTTTAAAATTAAATGATCTGAGTTTAAATTTCCCAATGCTGATAGGATGTAAACTTGTGTCCTGGATTAATAGTCCAGAATTTACCAAATTCACAGTGTTCTGCATGGGTTTCAGAGATGGAGCCCTTGTTCTTAAATAAAGCTGAGTGGGAGAATGGATCAGCTCATTATGGAATACTGGAGTAGACTCGACAGGCTGAATGGCCTACTTCTGCTCCTGTATCTTATGGTCTATCAATTAGTAATCACGTATTAGTTACCTTTATTGTATGCTCCCCAATTATTGTCAATGAAATACAGGATTAAAAACAACTAAGAAAATAGGCTAAGAGCTGCTGGATTTTTACAAGCTGAGCTTGACCGGCCGCCTGCTCACTGCCACCTGCACCCACCCCCCAACACGCCACATTCAATTTGTTCGGGGGGCTGTGCTCGTTGAACAAAGGCTCAGTGTGTTGTTCATCGAGGCCCAGCACTCCCCTCAAAGCAAGCAATCGATCGCACCATCAGTGTGTACTACAAACACGGCTGTTGTGCTGCTGGTGGGGGCTGCCGTTCTTCCTGAAGCTAGGTGACCAGAACTATACACAGTGTTCAAAATGTGGCCTTACCAATATTACAGCTGTAATAGCATTGGTCAGGGCATTGAGTACAGGGATTGGCACGTTCACTTCTCTAAGAGCTGACGCAAGTATGAATTTAATATTCAATTTAATATTCAATTTAGATTGTACAGATGGATGAATAGAGTGAGTTAAAGGGATATGGATTAAAGGCAAATAGCTGTTTTATGATCTCTGCTTGGAACAAAGGACACTGGAATCTGAAGCCAAATACAATCTGCTGGAGAAACTCAGCAGGTCAAGAAGCATCAGCGGGAGAAAAAAGAATGGTCGATGTTTCGAGCCAAATCTCTTCATCAGAACTGATAGTCTCTGCTTACTTGGAAGTGAATGTGAGTTGATTAAATTTAAAGGCAAATTCCCTGTTGTAACAACTGCATGCATTTATAAATACATGGCTCACCACTAAAGCTAGAATCAGTGCCACTAGCAAAAAGAAATACCGGCTTCCTTAGAGCCTGGTTAGCTCTACCTAGCTGAATTATGTACTTGATTTTGTCTGAACTGGTAACTAAATTTATATTAAAGATGTGGTCTGACTGATGCTCATAGAATTAAGCTTCATGGGAATCACCAGGCCTTATTATGAAAATTCCTTTGTCCCCCATGCTTTTTAAAGTACAGCCTCAATGGTGAACACTGACATAGCTTTCAACTGACTAGTGCAGCATTGCAAAACAAAGCTCTGGACGCCATCTACTGAGAGATATCTAAAACTTGATTTTATAAGATCAGTGATTTAGAAGTAGCCAAACAAGCTAAATGGAATTAAACAAACAAAACAAAAAGGCAAAATGAAGAAGGAAATGTCAGACATAATAATCTGTTATGCTGTTCAGCTGCTATTTATGAGTTTAGGAGAGTGAACGATGGACGAGAGTGCAGTTTTGGCAATATCAGTTTTAATTCTCTCTAAAACTTTCAAGGCTGCTGGAGAGAGGGGGAAATATTTTGTTTCAAATGGGGGCGTGCCTTCATAGTGTAGTCATGTACCCATTTGCAGTGGTAGGAAAAGAATCCCATACACCTCTGAAGGGCTTTTGCGGAGTCTGGGGGTGGCAATTTCTTAAGGGGTGCCAATCTTTCAGGATTGGGGCGGATTTTGCCCTCGCGAACAATGTAGCCCAGAATGGGAAGTTCTGTTGTATTGAAAACACATTTACCCTCGTTAAATGGAAGGTTGAGCTCTCTGGCCGTTGCTAGAAAATTTTTTAGGTTGTTATCATGCTCGGTCTGGGTCTTACCACAGATAATGACATTATCCAGATAGGAGAATGTACCTTGCAACTCATACATGCTAACAATTTTATCCATCTCCTTCTGAAACACTGACACACCATTAGTGAGTCCACTGGCCCTCGCCAGTTTCCAAGGTCGTCACTCCTGCAAAGCCTCCACCTGCTCCAATAAGGAGGTCTTCTCGTGTTCGAAAACAAGCCGAGAGGCTCCACTATTCGTAAACATCTTGTTATATTCTGATTGCGCTGATAGTTGCTAGCCTTGTTTTGGCCATGTCAGTAAATTTTCAATGCCATTTATTTGGCTGTTTTGTGTTATGCTTACAGTAGAATTGCTTGCTTGCTTGATTGTTACCCTAGAAGTTGTTCTTTTAATATTAACCAACTTCTGCCAGGGGGAGACTGTGATCAATCTGTGTCATGCTGTCAGTCTTTTGCTGTACTTAGTTTGCTCTACTGACATTGGACATGTATTATCTCTACCACTAAAGTCACTCCCCTTGGCTATAACTGTGTACGCACTCATTATCATTCATTATTGTACTATTGAGTTTCTACTAATAAAAGCCATGATTCCTGGTTAACTACACAGCCTTTGATTTATTTATTAACTGGCACTTCAGGTTGATAAAGCTCAGACCTGCTCAGTGAGAGCTGCCACTTGCTGCTCAAGCTCCTCTGCTGAATTGGTGTTGTAGCAAATTGCTCTAATTTTGCTTGTTGACTGAGGGCAGTCACCAAAGCCTCTAGCTGCATTGCAGAAGTCGTGGCCATCATGAGGTCAGCAGAGGTCAATTGGTCTAGAGGGTGGACTTCCAAAAGACTCGTACCAGGTATCCTTGAAATCGGGGAGGAAAACAATGCAGAAATGTCTGTTTTCATACATATCCATCAATAAATTCTTCACCATCCAGCCTGCACCATTTTCTGAGCATCTGTGACAACTTTCTGTTATCAAGATTGTCATCAGCAAGAATCTCTGCAATGCTGGACTGTCCAGCCTGTCTATCTGAACCTGGAACCGTGCTGCTGAAGAGTCACGCTCGGACCCGCAAAATGGACCCCCTAGTCCAGCCAGTCCAACTACTGCACACTAATCCCAATTATGCAGCCCACATTAAATTTTCAGACGGGAGCACGGACACAGTACCCCTAAGAGATCTAGCCCTGCCTGCTTTACCCCCTCCACACACCCTCATTCAGAGTGATCTTGAGAGGTGGGATGCACCACCCCAAACTGCAACCCCTAATAAACATTCAGATAGCCAGCATGAGGCTGTGGGGCCTCAGCATGGCCATCTGAATGCTTACTAGGGGTCGCAGGTTGGGGTGGTGCATCCCACCTCTCAAGATCACAATTGAATCCCCTATGACTATTGCCATACCACTCTTTTTCCTGCCCTCTCTCACAGCAGAGCTACTCACGGTGCCATGATCCTGGCTACTGCTGCCTTCCCTGGTGGGCCATCTCCCCCAACAATATCCAAAGCGGCATATCTGTTCTGCAGGGAGATGACTGCAGGCGACTCCTGCACTACCTTCCTAATACTTTTCTTACTGTTGGTCATCCAGACCCTATCCTCTCTACCCTAAAACTGCAGTGTGACCAACTCACCAGCATCTCAGCATCCCGGATGCTCCAAAGTGAGTCCACGCGCAGCTCCGTTGCTGATATGCGGTCAATTAGGAGCTGCAGCTGGACACACTTCCTGCATACGTAATCCCCAGGGACATTGACAGTATCCCTGAGCTCCCACATAGCACAGGAAGAGCATGACACAGGTATGCCTGAATCAAACCCTTTGTGTCAAAATAAATTTAAATGAAAATGGAAAAACTCACCCCTCTATTTTTCTTTACCTGTGCCTCTGCCTCTCTGTGTCAAACCCTCGGTTGTCCCACTCCTTCACCAGTCACTCACTCACTCACTGGGCCACTCCCAGACCTGTTCCTACTTGTATGTGCTGCTAGTCTTTGAAAACAACTACTCTACAACCCTAGACAATTTACTCAATTTCCCTCACCTGAACTCTCTATCTAATCACTGCCTCAATACTTACCTTGCCGTCAGACATTCCACACCCTTCCTCCACTCGATGACTCTGACTACTCGACCAAACTAACATTATGTCACTCTCTCCAACAATATCAAATAAAATTAACTTTAAAAAGTTCAGAGTAAGTTTGAAATACCTCAATCCAATATTTCTCAAGACTCTGACATGTCCAAAACAAATTATTTAATCATGCATCTCCATTGTCACATTTATCACAATGAAGAGATAAATCCACTTTAAAAATGAGATAGTTTAACGTTGGATATGTGAGCCCTATGGATACTTTAAATTGTAGGAGAGAGTGTGGGCACAGAAAGAAGTGGTATTGACCAATTTGAAAATTACATTCCAAGTTTTTTTGAGGAATTAAAAGGTATACGTCCAGCTCTCAGGCTTTTTAAATTTATCTGAGGAATCCTCTCTTATTTCCAACAATGCATCATATATGCTAGGTATTGAACCAATATAGAAAGGTTGTAAATTAAAAATTACATCAATTAAATTCTTATCAGTCTTTTTAGTAAATGTATATAATTGAGATCGTAAAAAATCTCTAATCTATAGATAACAAAAAAATGAATATTTGATAGGCCATATTTAACTGAAAGTTTTTCATAGGAAGCGATACTCACCTCAACAAATAAATCTTTAAAACATTTAATGCCCAATTTATACCATTCTTTAAAAGTTACATTAATTAAGGGAGGTTTAAAAAAATCATTAGAATAAAAAAGGACTGGAGAGAGAAAATCTCATGAAACCAAAATGTTTTCTAAATTGTATCCAAATCCTCAAAATATGATTAACCACTGGATTATTAGTTAATTTATTTAAAGATATAGGAAGTGAGGATCCAAGAAGAGAAATGAGAGAACATTTTGTAACAGATTTAGATTCAGAAGACCCATATTGGACCCATATTATCCAAAGCATAATACTTTTCTCCCAGACCTGAAGCCCCACAGCCTCACGCTGGCTCTCTGAATGTTTACTAGGGGTTGCAGTTTGGAGTGGTGCATCCCACCTCTCAAGATCACTCTGAATGAGGGCGTGTGGAGGGGGTAAAGCAGGCAGGGCTAGATCTCTTACTGTGTCTGTGCTCCCGTCTGAAAATTTAATGTGGGCTGCATAATTGGGATTAGTGTGCAGTAGTTGGACTGGCTGGACTAAGGGGTCTGTTTTGCGCATCCGAGCGTGACTCTTCAGCAGCACGGTTCCAGGTTCAGATAGACAGGCTGGACAGTCCAGCATTGCAGAGATTCTTGCTGATGACAATCTTGATAACAGAAAGTTGCACCACCCCAATCTGCGACAAGTAGGAACAGGTCTGGGAGTGACCCCTAGTTTCGTATATTGACTGCCCAATAATAAAACCTAAAGTTTAGTAAAGCTAAACCTCCATTCTTTTTAAGTTTTTGTAAGTGGACTTTATTTTGACGAGGCTGTTTATTCTTCCATATGTAAGATAAGGTTGAGTCAAGGGAATCAAAAAGAGATTAAGGAATAAAAAGAGGCAAACCTTGAAAAGGGTATAAAATTTAGGTAATATATTTATTTTAATACAGTTGATTCGACCAACCAATGATAAAGGGGCAACTTATTTGATAATACCCCTTTCACATGTTTGATTAAGGTGACAAAATTTTCTCAGAATAAGTTTTTTTAATGGTTTTTAGAAAATTGTTACACCTAAATAGGTAAGTTGATTTCTTACAATTTTTAATCATGGAATCTGCACATAGTTCCTTCCATGTTTCATTCTTTATTCGTATATTTAAATCTTTTTCCTAATCTTGTTTGGGTTTATATATTGCTTCAACACTTTCCTTGTATTGCAATTTGCTATAATGTTTGTAATAATTTTTTTTTACTATCTCAGTGTCTGTAATTAAGAATTCATACCTCAGGTAATCTTAGTAACCAGGTAGTTCCCAATTTTTCTATTAAATAAGTTTTCAGCTGTTAGTATGAAAATATTGTACCATGTGATATTCTACATTTATTTTTTAACTGTTCAAATGTCAATAAATTATTTCCCAAGAAGCAATCTTTTATTCTTTCAAATCCTTTTCTTGCTCATTCCTTAAAAAAATAAATTGTCTATTGTAAAAGGAGTTAATGGGTTTTGCACTAGTAACATTTTTGGTATTTGATAATTTATCATCCTTTGCTCCATATTTTTATATATGATATTGTACTTGTGTTTGGGCAGTTGCAGCGGTTTCTTGGACTGGTTAATTTCAACCGTCGTTTCTTACCGAAAATGGCTGCATCCCTCTTGCCCCTGACCAACCAACTTAAAGGATCTGATTAGTTATCTTCTAAAAGACCATTGCATTTGCTCAAAGATGCCATCCATGCTTTCAACGAGGTGAAGACTACCCTTTTGGAAACTATGATCTGGTGCATCAGAAGCCCAGTGCTGTCCTCTCTCTCACTACGGATACCTCTGAGAGTGCAGTTGGGGCTGTATTAGAGCAAAACAATTGGTGGGATATTGGAGCTGCTGGCATTCTTTTCAGTCAAACTGTCACCTGTTCAGGCAAAATACAGTACTTTCAAGAGCGAACTCTTAGCCACCTACCTCACAGTGTGGCATTTCCTTTTCTAGTGGGAAAAACCGAGTTTCTACCATTTATACCAAATGCTTATATATACTGTGTGTACAAGCCAACACCACTATTCACCCCATGATGTGCAGCACTTGGTGTTCCTTCTGCAGTTTTCCTTTGACATGCAGCACATCGAAGGGATGGTAAATTCTGTGGCCAACACCTTGTCCAGGCGAGATATTGATGCCTTACAATCAACGGCGGTGATTGATTTCATGAAAATGGCTCGGTCACAACACAATTATCCCAATCTCATTTGGTACTGCCAGATCAACACAGGTCTCTGCCTAAAAGACATGCACCGAGACGACTCAGGTGAGACGGTAACTTGTGACTTTTCCACAGGCTAACCAAGGCCTTTTGTACCCACAGCTATGTGGTGGGAGATTTTCATTGCCCTCCATAACATGTCAGATCAGGCAAAAAGACATCAGTCGGGTTGATTATGGATCACTTTACTTGGCCTCGCATCAAGCAGGATATTGGATTATGGACAAGGATCTGTGTGCCATGTCAGTGTTCGAAAGACTGGAGACACATGAAGTCCAAGCTTGGAGGTTTTCCTGTTCCAGATGCTTTTTTCACTCATGTGCACTTGGATTTGGTCAGACCACTCCCTCCATTGAGAGAATTCACTTATCTAATTATGTCCTTCCAAAATGTAACACCTTACACGGAACTGCATTAAATTTCATCTGTTATTTTTCCAGCTGGTCCAGATGCCTTTGCAAGCTTTGAAAACCTTCACTGTCCACAACATCTCCAATCTTACTGTTATCTGCAAATTTGCTGATCCAATTTACCACATTATCATCCAGGTCATTGATATAGATGACAAACAGCCATGGTCCCAGCACCAATCCCTTAGGCACACCACTAGTTAAAGGCCTCCAGTCTGAGAAGCAATCATCCATCACTAGACTCTGGCTTTTCCCATTCAGTCATTGTTGAATCCAGTTTACTAATTCATCATGAATACCAAGTGACTGAACCTTCCTGACTAACCTATATGGGACCTTGTCAAAGTCCATTAAAGTCCATGTCTTCTTCTTCTTTGGCTTGGCTTCGCGGACGAAGATTTATGGAGGGGGTAAAAAGTCCACGTCAGCTGCAGGCTCGTTTGTGGCTGACAAGTCCGATGCGGGACAGGCAGACACGATTGCAGCGGTTGCAGGGGAAAATTGGTTGGTTGGGGTTGGGTGTTGGGTTTTTCCTCCTTTGCCTTTTGTCAGTGAGGTAGGCTCTGCGGTCTTCTTCAAAGGAGGTTGCTGCCCGCCAAACTGTGAGGCGCCAAGATGCACGGTTTGAGGCGATATCAGCCCACTGGCGGTGGTCAATGTGGCAGGCACCAAGAGATTTCTTTAGGCAGTCCTTGTACCTTTTCTTTGGTGCACCTCTGTCACGGTGGCCAGTGGAGAGCTCGCCATATAACACGATCTTGGGAAGGCGATGGTCCTCCATTCTGAAGACGTGACCCATCCAGCGCAGCTGGATGTTCAGCAGCGTGGACTCGATGCTGTCGACCTCTGCCATCTCGAATACTTCAACGTTAGGGATGTAAGCGCTCCAATGGATGTTGAGGATGGAGCGGAGACAACGCTGGTGGAAGCGTTCTAGGAGCCGTAGGTGGTGCCGGTAGAGGACCCATGATTCGGAGCCGAACAGGAGTGTGGGTATGACAACGGCTCTGTATACGCTTATCTTTGTGAGGTTTTTCAGTTGGTTGTTTTTCCAGACTCTTTTGTGTAGTCTTCCAAAGGCGCTATTTGCCTTGGCGAGTCTGTTGTCTATCTCATTGTCGATCCTTGCATCTGATGAAATGGTGCAGCCGAGATAGGTAAACTGGTTGACCGTTTTGAGTTTTGTGTGCCCGATGGAGATGTGGGGGGGCTGGTAATCATGGTGGGGAGCTGGCTGATGGAGGACCTCAGTTTTCTTCAGGCTGACTTCCAGGCCAAACATTTTGGCAGTTTCCGCAAAGCAGGACGTCAAGCGCTGAAGAGCTGGCTCTGAATGGGCAACTAAAGCGGCATCGTCTGCAAAGAGTAGTTCACGGACAAGTTTCTCTTGTGTCTTGGTGTGAGCTTGCAGGCGCCTCAGATTGAAGAGACTGCCATCCGTGCGGTACCGGATGTAAACAGCGTCTTCATTGTTGGGGTCTTTCATGGCTTGGTTCAGCATCATGCTGAAGAAGATTGAAAAGAGGGTTGGTGCCAGAACACAGCCTTGCTTCACACCATTGTTAATGGAGAAGGGTTCAGAGAGCTCATTGCTGTATCTGACCCGACCTTGTTGGTTTTCGTGCAGTTGGATAATCATGTTGAGGAACTTTGGGGGACATCCGATGCGCTCTAGTATTTGCCAAAGCCCTTTCCTGCTCACGGTGTCGAAGGCTTTGGTGAGGTCAACAAAGGTGATGTAGAGTCCTTTGTTTTGTTCTCTGCATTTTTCTTGGAGCTGTCTGAGGGCAAAGACCATGTCAGTAGTTCCTCTGTTTGCGCGAAAGCCGCACTGTGATTCTGGGAGAATATTCTCGGCGACACTAGGTATTATTCTGTTTAGTAGAATCCTAGCGAAGATTTTGCCTGCAATGGAGAGCAACGTGATTCCCCTGTAGTTTGAGCAGTCTGATTTCTCGCCTTTGTTTTTGTACAGGGTGATGATGGTGGCATCACGAAGATCCTGAGGCAGTCCATGTAGGGCAACATCAACAGCCTTTCCTTTGTCAACTTTCCTGGTAATCACCTCAAAAAACTCTAAAAGATTGATTAAACGACCTACCACGCACAAAGCCATATTGACGTCCTAATCAGTCTTTGGCTATCCAAATACTTGTATAACCAACCTCTTTGAACACCTTACAACAATTAGCCTACTACTGACATAAGGCTATTTTGGTGCCTTGTTAAAACACAGAATAATGTAAGCTACCCTCCAGCACCACACCTCTGGCTAAGAACATTTTAAATATTTCTGCCAGAACACCTGCAATTTCTATGCTAGCCTCCCTCAAGGTCCGAGGGAATATTTTGTCAGTCCCTGGGAATTTATTCACCCTTATTTGCTTTAATCTGTAGAGGTTCATGACCTCACTGCTCATCTTCTTTACTGCCCACAACTCTGTACCTGAGTGGATACTCATGAAAAAAAAAATTAAGATCTTCTCCATCTCTTTTGGCTCTATACAAAGCTGACCATTCTGATCTTCAAGGGGACCAATTTTGTTATTTACTTTCCATTTGCTCTTAATATTCCTGGTAGAAACCCCTAGGAATTTCCTTCACACTGTCTGCTAATGCAACCTCATGTCTTATTTTAGCCTTCTTGATTTATTTCTTGCAATTTTTATATTCCTCACGTATTTAATTTGTTCCATGTTGCCTATCCCTGCTATACACCTGTCTTCTTCGGAACTAGATCCCTAATATTCTTTGAAAACAAAGGTTCCCTATGCCTGCTAACTTTGCCTTTAATCTGGATGGGAACATACAAACCTTTACTCTCATAATTTGAAGGTCTTCCATTTACCTCACACATCCTTGCACGCCTAATCCATGCAATCTAGATCCTTTCTCAGTTCCTCAAAATTGGGCTTCCTTCAATTTAGTATCTCAACCTGGGACCCACATCATTAACTTGAAACTAATGGCATTATGATCATTAGACCCAAAATATTCCCCTGCACATGCATTTGTTACTTTTCCTGTCTTGTTCCCTAATAGGAGATCAAGTATTGCATTCTCTCTTGTTGTTACCTCTATATAACTTTCTTGAACACATTTGACAAACTTCAAGCCATCCAGCCCTTTTACAGTATGAGAGTCCCAGTCAATATGTGGAAAATTAATATCTACTATCACAACTTTATGTTTCCTGCAACTGTTGTTATCTCTCGACAGATTTGCTCCTCCAATTCCTGTTGACTATTGGGTAGTCTATAATACAACTCCATGAGTGTGATCATCCCTTTCCTGTTCCTCAGCTCCACCCATACAGCCTCAGTGGATGAGGAATGTGGTCTGACCTGCTTGAGTACAGCTGTGGTATTTTCCCTGACCAACAATACCTCACTTTCTCCCCCCCCTCCCCCCTTTCATACCCCCTGCCCTATTGCCTCTGAAATAAGAGAAGCCTGGAGCATTGATCTGCCCCTCCTGCAACCAAGTTTCACTAATGGCCACAATGTCATATAATTCCACTTGTCAATTCATGTCCTAAGATCATTTGCCTTTCCTACAAAACTCCTTGCATTAAAATAGATGCAGCGGAGAACATTTCCACCTCCTACAACCCGTTGACTTCTAACTTTGCATGCAATGTTTCAAATAATCTTTTCCCTCTTTCACTCCTTTATCTGTTTGACCTGGTTCCCATCACCCCCTCCCCCCCACAGAACAGCACTAGCAAACCTTCCTGCAAGGGTACTAGTTGCCCTCCAGTTCAGATGCATACTCTCTCGTCAGAACAGGTCCCACCTTCCCTGGAAGAGAGCCCAATGATCCATGCACCATGCCTTTAGCATTAATATCCTATTTCTAACCTGTAACTCCTGTCTATCACCCCCCTCTGCTTCCCAAATGATCTGGATTTCATCTAACTTTAGCTCCAATTCCTTAACTCACCTTGTCAGGAGCTTCAACTCTATGCACTTCTTACAGATGAAGTCAGGGATACTGCTGGCTTCCCTGATGACCCACATTCTGCAACAGGAGCATTTCCTTGCCTTGGCTGCCATTTCCCACTCTATATGACGAGAGGAAAAGTTCTATGATATATAAAATCTGCCCTTACCAGATCCCACCTGGTGAATCCTTTTTGTTCCTCAAATAGGGTGGCCCTTTCTTACTTCAACTCCTGCAACACAACCTCATCCTCTTTTCGTGAAGCCTCTCGAGCCAAACCATTACCACTCTGACTCAGTCCACTCTAACAATGACTGTTACATCATCGACCACTCCGCTACACACTCCTTCACTTTTATTGTGATATTTAGGTCACCTGATCTCGATTGCCCTTCAACTGATTAATTTGATTGCCCAATCCTCTGCTATCTGACGATCCTCTCCCTTTTCAACCCTTTTGTCTTCAACTGTTGAACTCGATTTATTTTCTGTATTTCAGTGTATTTACATTTCTTCCCCTTCTCCATCTATTACCACCTGCCTTTGGGACCGTGTTCCTCCCCCTCCCCATCCCTGCTCCCATTTTGTTCGGGCACCTACTAACATTTTTCCATTCCCGATGAAGGCCTGAAGCCCGAAACGTTTGTTATGTACCTCTATCTGTATGACCTGCTGAATTTCTCCAGCATTGTGGTTTTACTTCAACCATGGTCCCTGCAGACATTTGTGTTTTACTTTTTACATTTCTTTCTTTGCATTTCTCTATTACATGTCTGTATCTTTTGTTGAATACAATTTTTTGCACTAGTGATAAGTAGAAATTCTGTTTGGCCTGCAGCCAAAAGAATCTCAGGACTATATATGATGTTATATATGTACTCTGACAATAAATCTGAACTTTGACTTGCTGAGTTCTTCCAGCATTCTGTGTTGTGACTGATTTCTGGCTGTATCTTGTTGAAACTGGTCTGCTGCCTGCATTCACTATCTGCTGCACTCATCCACCTGCACTCACCTGAATGAGCTGACACTCCACACCCAACAGGCATCTGGCACGGGGGGGGGGGGGGGGGGGAGTGGGCAATGAACACATCTCCAGTACCATATGATACAAATCAACTGATCTATTTTCTTGCAATTAGAAACCCTTTACTATACTAACAAATCAACAAAAGCATTAAAATAAAGAAACTAATTCATTTACCTTTTTCTAGTGTTAACAGTTCCATTCAAATGAACAGGATTGCATTCAGTGCATCAGTCAACATCATATATTGCATCCAAACCCTTTTGGTGCATTGATACACCACACCTAGGTTCACTGGTGAATCCAGGAATGTAGCAGCCCATTAGATCTGCTGTCATCTGACCTGTAGTTTGCCCAGGCTTGGCAGGGTATGGGTAAAACTCTGAGACAAGTCAAGCAAAAAGCAATAATTGGCAGGCTGTTCCCTACAGAACGATTGGCTGTCAGTCAGGTTAATTTAGCCCATTGCCCACCACAGGATCTCAGGAAGTGTCCTTTTGATCTTTTGAGCTGTTCTGCCAGTCAATTTGATTAAAGTTGAGCTGTATCTCTCCATTTGGATTCACATGTCTTGGTTTGATTTTAAATGATAATGAATAATTTACTGGTACTTGAAAACATTGTAGAAATGAAAGCTAAAAGTAACTTTTTAGCTTTATTCCTCTTCCCTCCTCCCAGCTCATAATTTACATCTCTTTAAATACTCTTTTTTAATCATAATTGTAGTTTTAGCCTCCACCGTCCTTGAGGCAGTTGTTCCCACACCACCATAACTGTTTATGTGATCTTATTTTCATTAAATCCCCTCTAATCTTATTAAACATAAATTAATTTCCACAGTTATCAATCCATCCGATTCGTTTGGAACTGATAACGCAACTTGAAGTGGTTGATGCATGCCATTCCCAGAACGTGTACTTAATGGCAGAGAAACAACTGAATAGGAATCCTCCTCTGCAAAAGTGGAAAATAATGTCATAATTTCAAGTGAAAAGGATGAATAAACTGCAGCTTAAATTGATAATTAAAGTCAACAATTTCATTATTTATGTATCTATTTCACCCCAAGAGAGGAGAGTTAGGGCAACACAGTAACACAGCTATTAGAGTTTCGTTCTGGTTTTGAGTGTTGTTAGGTGCCATTTGTGCCTTTTTTCCTGTGATTGCATGGGATGGTCACATATCCAAAGATGTGCAGGTTGGTAGATTAAATAGATCACTGTAAACAGTTGTATCATGGCCTGGACATTGCCCTTAAGTGTGTAAATTAATGGTACAATCTGGGGTAGGATGGAGAAATACATGGGAATGTGAGGAGAATAAAATGGACTTGTCCAGGATTAATTTCAAAATGGATGAATGATGGTCTGCAAGGATTGAAGAGCTTGTTTCTGTGTTGTATTTCTCAATCGCAACTACTTCAGCACTCACGTGTAATGAATGTAAATACTATTAATGTAGGAGGCCTTTTAAAAGAAAAATAACTAAAGCAAAATAAGTGTTATTGGGTGGTGAAAATAAAAGTTTACAAAAATGCTTGAAGCTGTCACTAGATGTCAGTGTGCAACCATTCCAGGATTCCCCACATTGCATCATTCCACATGAAAATAAATCTGTTAAAGTTTCAACCTTAAGGGTTTTTGATCACTTCAAGTTTATATGATGCAATAAGTTATTCTTAAGCAAATATAGGTTCAGGAAAAGAGCTGTTAAGGGCATAAAACAAATAACGGTCAGTGTAGTAATATAATTAGCACAATGCTATAACAGCGCCAGCGACCAGGGTTAGAATCTGGAACGGTAAGGAGTTTGTACGTTTTCTGTGTGTCCACTTAGATTTCTTCTAGGTGTTCTGGTTTCTTCTCGCATTCCAAAGACATACAGGGTTAATTGATCACATGGGTGCATTTGGTTTGTGGGTCAGAAGAGCCTGTTACCGTGCTGTATTTCTATATTTAAAAAAAAATTAATTAGTATTAATAACAGTGATTTTTAACAGAGAACAGTTCTCTGGGATTGTACATCTGGAAATTTCATTCATCAGCTTTTATCCTCTGTCTGAAGAATGAAGAAGAAAATAGAAACAGAGAGTCTACAAATACTGGAATCTTGAACAAACACTGGAGCTGATGGAGGAACTTAACAGGTCAGGCAGCATCCATGGGTAGAGCCAGTCAGTGGTTCGGGTCTCGACTTGATGGACACTACATTGAATTTCCAACTAGGACACTTGTGTTGTTCACTATCCGTCAGCATTTACCTGTGCCAGATGCAGAAGGCTGGACAATCTGAATTTACACCCCAAAGCCATGGTGGCTAGCAACAAGGAGAAAAGAATTGCTGAGGACCATTGTGGGTTTCTTCGAGAGCATCTGATATGAAACAAGGGAGGTGGAGGTGTTTAAAAAAACTTAGAATTGTAAATAATTTTAAAAATAGTCAGGAAAAAAAAACTCTGGGAAATGATGAAACACATTAAAAGTAATAAAAAGAATAAGAAATAGCTTCCAGATCATAAATCCTCATTGAAAGAAATCTGGATTGGGATGTCACACGGAGTCTGGTCAAAGGGAATCCTGCCATGTTTGGATCCACTGACAGTAGAGCAATAGATGCCCGGGATTACTGTGTTCCCATCTCTCTGCAGACTATGAGTAACTAAGACCATGTAAATCCAAAACATATTTGTGTTGAAATGCAGTACAGAGATGTCCCCAGGTTATGAACAAAATCCGTTCCAATTTATCTAAAAATTCGACTTAAAGCAAGACAAAGGAACAGATACATACAGTTCTTATTTAGCATCAGTTAGTCAAATATTTGTCTTGGTACTGTTAAAAGAAAATTAAAGAAACAATTCTTAAAACAGTTTAGATAGAAAAAAAGAAAATTATTAAAAGTTAACACTCTTGTTCCATTGATGCCTTGCATACCGACCGGAAGGGGTATTTGCGCATATGCAAATTGAAGGCGCAATTTGTTCTAAGTACGAGTTGTCCATAAGTTGGACATTTGTAACGTGGAGAATCCCTGTAAAATACTGTACCAAGGGAGTAGAAATATACACTGAAGATTATTGGCTTGAACATTGAACGAGAAATAACCATGAAACAACATACATCTATCATTAATAAAGTGTAAATAACCTGTAGCATCCTTCATAGTTAAGTATAGAGAAAGATGATAGTAGGAGGAATAAAATGCTTCCATACCAGATGAGACTAGTCTTCAGTTTCTTTATTGTCTCCTTAATGCCACTTTGCCATTTACCTTCACTGATATGTAATTTACAGCAGCCAATTAACCTACCAGCACACTACAGGGACATGAAAAGAGCCAAAAGAAACCTGTGATCACAAGGACGACAGAAACCCCACACTGACAACACTGGAGGTCAGGAAAGAACTCAAATTCTTAAAGCTGTGAGGTAATCAAATTAGCCATCAGGCAACTGTGCCATCTTGCACCATCACCACCATGCAAGATAATCCTTTCAAAAACCCTTCTATTTGTTCTGTCCTCTCCCCTCCTACTTTCTATGATTTTATGCCATCTGATTTGTGTCTTTTTCCTTTTACAATGAAAAAGTGTCAGTGTGAACCATAGCTGTTTCTGCAGAGACAATGTCTGATCTATTGAGTGTTTCTGGCCCTTTGTATATTTATTTCTGATTTTAACCATCTGCAGGGATTTGATTTTATGGTAATGACCACGAAAAATACTTCTTACCGACTTTGTTGTGCATTTTGAATCTGCAGCTTTTTACCTGTAGAACTCTGCACAAAACCCACGTGATTCCAGATGAGCTCAACTGCTCAGTCCACCTTAATTTTAAAATTTCAATGGTTCATGTTCCACCCTTCCCAACCTCTACAGCGATGTAGGTACCGTTTAGAAAATCCAACAACTTTACTGTTTATTTCAAGGAAATTGAACACTAAATTGGGGAAGTTTCATTTCAATTGAATAGAGCATTGGAAAAACTACATCTGGAGTACTGAATAAAATATTAATCTCCTTACTTTGCTGTGTAAATGCATTGGCAACAGTTTGGAAGAGATTTACTTGACTGATACCTGGAATGGACAGGTTGTGTTTTGAGCGGGGGGGGGGGGGGGGAGAAAAACACAGAAATGCTCGAGGAATTCTCAGAATCAGAATTTATCATCGTGAACAAGTCACAAAATTTGGTGCTTTTGCTTCAGCGTCATAGTGGAAACATTCATATTATAAAGCATCTTACATCAATAAATATTTTAAAAAATAATAGTGTACAAAAAGTAAGGCAGTGTCTTTGGTTCATTGATTATTCAGGAATCTAGTGGCAGAGGCGAATAAGCTGTCCTTGTGCCGCTGAGTGCTCATCTTTAGGTTCCTGTACCTTTTTCCTGATGGCCTGGGTGGTGAGGGTCTTTGAGGATAGAAGCTGCTTTTTTAAGACACTGTCTCATGTAGATGTTCTTGATGGAGTGAAGTCTGGTGCCTGCGATATCATTGGCCGAGTTAACAACCTTTTGGAATTTTTTTTTGTCCTGAGATGTGGCACAGACAGTAATGCGATCAGCCAGAATGCCCTCCATGGTACACCTGCAGAAGCTTTCAAGAGACTTTGAGAATTCTATAGGTAAGTATATAAAACCAATGTTTTGAGCCTGAGCCCTTCTTCAGGGTGTTAGAATTGATGCAAACAAGAGGTCTTGACAGAGTGGATGAGGAGAGAATATTTCCTTGTCTTGAGAGAATCTGGAACAAATTATCTGTATTTGAAAGGGCTCATTCATTTAAGGTAGAGATAAGGTAAAATAAAATTCCCATCTTCATGAGTCCTTGCAACTTACAAGACAGTGGAGGTTGAGGTGAATTCTTGATAAGCAAAGGGGTGAAAGTTGATCAGGGCAATAAGAATGTCAGACTGTGTTGACAGTGATCAACCATGATTGCATGAAGTGGCAGTGTATACTTGCAGGTCTGCATGTATTTGTATGTATGTTCACCTGTGGAGAGCAGTTTGGAGGGTCCAAGAAGTGATGAGTTTGAACACAGTTCAATGACAAGTAAAGCTCTTTATTTAGATGTGGGAGGAAGTGCAACAGGGATCTCACACAAACACACAAAGAAGCTACACACAATTCATACTTATCAGACACTGGTTAATCACTGATAATTGCACCTCCCCACTGTGAAATGAGGGTTAAACAAACAGTACCCACCACCCACAGCACAGTATTCCACTTAATGTGTTGGCTATTACATAGGTTATATAAAAATAACAGCAAGCATTAATCATTTAGTCCTGTTGTGCCATTCAATACTAATTGACTGATCCCCTATTTCAATAATCTACCCCACTCTCTCCCCATTCCCTGTACCCTTCTTAAATATGTTTAGTGCCTTGGCCTCTATCACCTTCTCTGGTGGAGAATTCCACAGGTTCACCAGCCACTGAGTGAGAAATCTTTCCTTATCTCAGCCCCAAATGTCTTGCTCCGCTTCCTGAGAATGTGACCCCTTTATTTAGCCTCTTCCCTAATAAACAATCAGAAATTTGAACATTTCAATGATAGGTTTTTATTTTTCTGACGTCAAAAGAATGCAAGTCTGGTTGTTCCAATCCCTCCTCATGAGTCTGTGTAACCATTCCAGGAATGAGACTGGTGAGTCCTTCTTGTATTCTATGATAAATTTATTCACCTCCATCATGTATTTGCACTCTCATTCAATTTTAAAATTCTGCTAAAAGTTCTTTCAAACATTTTCTCACACAACTTGCAATCCTACTTTCTATTATTGCCAAACTCAGAAATCTTACATTAATTTCCTAATTCAAATCATTCACAAATATTATTAATCAGAGCCTATGCACTGATAACCAGATTACTCCTCCCAGTCACTTCCCTGCTGGGCTAAAATAAATGGCACTTATTTCATATCTATAAATTACCAGCAAGATGGAAATCATTGGTGCTTAGTAAAGTACAAGCTTCATGCCTTGTTTGACATCCTCGTTCTTGAATATTATTTTCTACTGATGCTGAAAAGCCCTGCAAGCACTCTACGGGTGACCCAAACTATAATTGTGAGAGTTTAAAATAATTTATTTGACGTCATTACAATGGAAATAAGAAGACATTCTGTCATCCTGGCTGTTCTTACATGGAATAATGTTGGCAGTGGGATTATAAATGTGCTTTAATAGTCAATTCCCAGATGAATACTTGTTAACAATGATATTATCAAAAGTACTATCAAACTGAGAAATTAAGAGTCGAAAACAAATCCGTCATTTATGATTTGTGTCAATACCAAATTAAAATTTTAAAGTGCAATTCCTTTTCCCCTTTGTATTACTGATTTAAATATACCAAGGACTCCTTACTTTGTTCAACTGAAATTTTCAATGAAGCACATTTGTGCCTAGAACAGAACGGACATCAAATATTGGTCTATAATAAACCAACAGGAGCCACACTGGACAAATGAAGCTTTAACCATCTGTGAAAGACATCAATGCCATAATATTGGTGTTATCTTCCTTTTTTAACCAGATTCAACTGCCTCAAGGAAGAGAGGAATGAATTTCCTTAGTGGCGCTACCTAGTGCAGCTCTTAACTAAGAGGTAGTAGCACAAGAATATACTACCAGTCTAACCACTTAACTGAGAAAAAGCAAGAGAATATAGGGGGTGTGGGCAGGGCATTGATAATTTAATTTAAAAAAAAATTGAGGCAAACATCAATTAGTAAGGAACAGAGGAAGAAAAATATTAACAGCCTCATTTGATTTTTTTTCTTGCCATTTTACCAGAAGTTTTAATCCATTTATTATCGAAGAATGATCAAAAAGATCAATCCATTGAGGATTTAGCTGATAATATTCCTACCATATTTTTTTGGACTTGAGTCCAAATTGTTTTATAAGAACACTATGAAACATAATTTGACACCATGTCATGAAAGGACAGATGACTAAAAGCTGGGACAAAATGAAAACATTTTCAGGAGTGCAAAAGGAAGAGAGGTTTGTGAGGAAATTCCACTAAGGGCATAAATGAAACAAGACATAGTTGGGAGATGTAGAGTGAAAGACATTACAGAGGTATGAAGCATGAAAGTATGGAGATGATGTATTGCCAAAGTGAGAGCCAAAGTCGACCAGTAAGTTCAGAGGTGATGAGTGAGAGGGACTCAGAACAAGTTCATTTAAATCTCAGCTTGGGTAAAAAAATATCTGGACAGGGGTTATCATCTACAGAGTTTCCAAGGAGCTATTTCATCCACCTGCTCTGTAGCAAGAAGTGATGGTAGTAGTTATTTTACTCTAAAATGAGGCAACAATTAAAGCAACTCAAGCTGATGTAATCTTAGCCGGTCCCTTACACTCAAAGATTATTCATTTCCACTTTGGTTTCTGAAGTGATCAAAGTGGGTATAGCAGAGACTTCTACATTTTTAGGTAGTTGATGGGACAGGAAGATGGGAGGTTTAGCAGTTTAAAGCAAGTCTGCTGTTCTTCCATGAACCACATGGAACACCAATTTACACCAACTCTACATTAGCCCCATGATTAAAAAAAAAATCTCCTTGCATCTTAAGCTCCTCTCAAATTCTACCACTCATCTCCATATTAGGGGCAATTTAGTGGGCATTTATCCTGCAGACCCTGGTTTCTTTGGGATGCAAAAGGACATCAGAATGTCTGGAGGAAACCGATGTGGTCACAGGAAGAACATGCAAACTCCACACCAACAGCACCCAAAGTTAGATTTGAACTTGTGTCTCTGGTATTGTGAGGAAGTGACTATCTTAACTATGCTACTGCGCTGCCTGGATTTCTCAGAGATTGTTGCCTGCTCTGAAATCTTGATCTTCAATTGTTTTCTCAATCAAAGGCTGTGGTGAAACATCGAAGGCTGTGGCAAATTTCATCATCAATGTCCGCCTTCACTGAGAGATTGTTCTCAAGCTATGGGAATGGTTCATGTTTTCCAGTCTCACTCTGAAGCTCTTTGGTGCCAGGCTGAATATATTGCATCAGATAATGGAAGGCTTGTGCATGTTGAGAGCATTTTCTTGTATGCTTCAGTGAACCTCCTCCTGAACTACCATCTCCCTGCCACAAAGTCGACTCAACATGTTGATATGCACGATAGCTTCGGAGGAATGTAGGGAGCAGCATTAACTGCTATACATGGCCTTTCCAACTCCCATAAATCTTTTTTTACTCCATTATCTGGGAGACACTGTGGTTAACTCTCCTCAAGGTTTACTGCCTACAAAACAAATCATCTTCATTTTGTTTGCAACATGGTAATGTCTGTAGCAAAGTTAACCTCAGCAAAGATGGTGCCAAACAAGGTTATAATATTGGCTGGATGCACTCTTCAATCTTTTCTTCCAAAATGCTGCAACACGTTTCCAATAAGCTTTGTGAGAGCAAAGTTCATCTTCAGAAACAATGAGAGTCAATTCAAATAATGGCATAGCAGTTAGCACAACATCTTTATACTGCCAGCAAATGGGACCTGGGTTTGAATCCCGCACTGTAATGAGTAGTTACATTCTTGTGTCTACGTGGATTTTACCTGGGGGCTCCAGTTTCCTCCCATCATTCGAAGTATACCAGGCAGTAGGTAAATTGAGTGTAATTGGGCGGCACAGACTCGTGGGCAAAAGTGGCCTGCTACAGAGTTGTATGTCTAAATTTAAATTTTAAAATAATTAAATTTAACAGCAATAGCATCCGTATTGTGACAGTAAACTCAAATGTTATTTGTTAAAGGTACTTTTGCTCTGTATCATTCATATGGGATTAATATGCTTTAATGAACACAGGCACTATATGTGAGAAATTTAGTGTTTTCTATGCTGGTTAAGTTTCGTTATATTTGCATTTGCCATGCACTACCATCTCTATTGCGGAGAAGTATCAGAATGGAATACTTTAACTGGTAATTACTGCTAGCCTCACATTCCTGATTCGATCTGATTTAATGCAATCCAAATCTGCTCCAAAATGAGCAATGGATCTGAACCAATCCTGGAGTCTATTTGTAGTTTGAATTTCTTTTAAAGAGCATTGATTTAAGAAAATAAGCATAATGAAGATTTTATTCTGAAAATATGGCAAGGACCTAAGGCACTTCAAACATGTAAATACACACAATTTAAATGTGACAAAACTTCAGCCTTATAAATATGCACAAAAATCCATGTACAGAACTTTAATTGGACAAGTCGATATACAAATAATATCTCAAATTGTCACTAAACCAAATTTGATACAATGAAAATTCTAAAAGAATTATAAAGCTATGTTCAATAGTAAATTGTTATTCGTGTAGATTCATTTCAGGCTATGTATAAAATAGTTTGAAAATACTGTACGTCTTACATTTTAATGATACAAATGATTTTGTTTGATATATAAAAGTTTAAACAATCAAGAGATACTTTGAGATAAAGGGAAATCTGAACAAATGTCATCTCTTCATGTCACTTAATTTTAATGTTAGCATTTTATTTTATATTTTCACCAAATATAAATACAATAATGTTCGAAAAGTATCATGCCACCTCTTTAATGGAAGTTTCTATGGATAAAATATAGATTACAGCTTCCAACCATGAAGGCAAACAAGTGAACCAGTCATGTTTGTTTGATCACTGAGGACTAAACACAAAGATGGAATTTAAAGACTTGGAAAAAGCTTGCTGTAGCAGCATAGCTTGAGACCATAGTAATGTTTCTCGTGAAGAGTGTAAAATACAGGTTCCCATAATGGTTTCCAGTTTAGTTGCTGGTTAATGGATTGGCAGAGCTACCTTTGGTACTACTGCTAAAAATGTTTTTGCTGGTGAGCTCAGGCACACATTTACATTCAGTATCTGTCAATATTAACAATACATAGCAGCTTGGTACAGGATTAGGTGAACATCTGGCATGAAATCAATCAAATTTGCTTCGCCGAGTTGGACTTGGAGAGGTTTTCCTTCCTAATCTGGGTGTTCCCTTTTAAAAAAAATAGGAGCAAGAAAATTACAAAATTTTCAACTAAAAATATACATTGAACACTAGGAAACTACTATTTTTTCAGGGTTCAAATATTAATAAACTTGTGAATTAAAAATGTTTTGTATCAGTGTGGATAAAATAGGCATTCCTTTCTTAATTTTCGAACCAAGTTACATGATTTGAATGTTATTTATTTTCAGTTCTTTGTTGAAAGAACACCGACATTTCATTTCCATTGAGGTATTTAACATTAAGTACTGAATAGATCTTCTTTAAAAATGCTGCAGGCAAACTAGAAACATTAACAGACTAATAAAGCTGTGTAGTGTTAGAAAGTTTAAAACTCTAGCTAACTATAAGTGGTTCATGGCCCAAATTACCATTAAATCAAGAATACAACAAATGGCAAAAATAGGTATTTACGTACAATTCTATTTAATCTTTGCTTATGAAAAACAGTGAGTTACAGCAAAGGACAGCAGATGCTGGAAATCCAAGACAAAAACATGAAAGCACTCAATGGGTCAGGTAGCATTAGCGGGGATAGAAGAGCTGATATTTCAGGTCAAGGATCTGCTATCACAACTTTGCAAAGGGACTTGGAGGTCCTCGTGCAGGAACCACCATGCTGGATCAGCAGTAAAGAAAATGAATGTTCTGTTGACATTCATTTAAAGAGGAATAGTGAATAAGAGTAAAGATGTGTTGATGAGGCTCTATGGGGCACTGGTGAAATCTTATTTGGAGTACTGCGTGCAGTTTTGGACCTCTTATCTTAGAATGGATGTAATGATTTTGGAGAGAGAGT
Source organism: Narcine bancroftii (assembly GCF_036971445.1). NCBI lineage: Eukaryota > Metazoa > Chordata > Chondrichthyes > Torpediniformes > Narcinidae > Narcine > Narcine bancroftii. The sequence continues at coordinate 58,363,412 of NC_091469.1, forward strand.
ACAGAGAAGATTTACCAGGATGATTCCTGAATGCAAGGGCTAACATATGAGGAACATTTATTTGTTCTTGGCCTGTATCCATTGGAGTATAGAAGAATGAGAAACATTTCAAATGCTGAAAGGATTGGACAGAGTAAATGTGAATGCTTCCCTTGGTGGGTGAATCCAGGACAAGAGGGCAGTTTAAGAATTAGAAGGTATCCATTTAAACAGAGATGAGGAGAAATTTCTTTAGCCAGAGGCTTGTGGAATTTATTGCCACATACAGTTGTGGAGGCCCAGTCATTGGGGGAGTTTAAGGAGGAGATTGATAGTTATCTAATTAGTTAGGATATCAAGGGATATGGGGACAAGGCTGGAATTTGGAACTAGACGCAAGAACAGTTTAGCTCAGGGTGGAGTTGCAGAGCAGACTCGATGGGCTGAATGCCCTACTTCTGTTCCTTTATCTTGTGATCTTGTGAAAAGAAACAAGCACCCTTAAAGTTGTAGGGAGGGGGAGGTGGGAGAGAACAGAGAGAATGTCTGTGATAGATATAGATCAAAGTTGTCATGACAACAGCAAGAAAAAGAACTCCACAAACAGAACTAAAATAAATTAGTCAATTGCACTTTAAGCCACAATTTCCTTGGAGATCAAAGAAGAATACAAAATTTCATTGCTTTGACTATAGCAACTAAGCTAAAATATACAAGATTTCACCTGGACATTATCAGTAAAGAAAAGAACATTTATCCATAGATTGTCTAAACTTTAAATATAATATTAAATATAAATATTACAAACAAATGCTCACCGGTGACGTAGGTTTGGAGAAGTTTACATGAGCATAAAGCAAGACTCCGATATCCTTATGACCAGCCTCCAGAGCAATGGATAAGGCTGTACTTCCATCCTAAATATAAAATTATTGGGGTTCATTTTTTTTGTTGGAATACATAATTTATAGTATTTCAAATTTGGACTGAAACAGTTTACAACTTTATCATTATTGGTCCATTATGTTGCCCAACAGGACACTGAACTCGGGGTTCAGTGGGAATTCCTTACCTATAATTTTCCCTAGGACTTCGCCTAGCTCCACCCAGAAGGGCCTCACCTTGGTACATGTCCAGGTCACGTGCACAAAGGTTCCTGTCTAAATGCCACATCTAAAACATTGATCTGATAGTTCTGGCTTTGATCTATTCATCTTATGCGGCATCAGGTACAGCTGGTGCAAAAAAATTGTATTGCACTAGTCTGTACCTCGCATTGATGACCACAGTCATGTCAGCATAGAGTTCATTTATTTAATGAATCTACTCAAGCATCTGTATTTTTGAAAATCAATAATGTATTCTGAAACCAATTTCTTGACAATTGCCCACAATTTTATTTTAAAATTCCTTTTATGCCAATCATGTTAAGACCATAAAACACAAATAGATGGTCATTTGAATAAAATACTTACTCCAGGCTGACTTGGAACTTCAGCAGTGAATAATCTTGGCTTTTTTTTTTAAATTAAAAAAGTTTAATATTCTAAGATTGTTCCAAAATTATATTAAAAATAGTTTGAAGTGAAAGATTTATTAACCATCTTTCAGTAGGAACCAGCTGCAATCAAAATACCTGTTGCCAGCTGCTAGATTCTGTATGCTCTTGCTAACAAGCTACAAAACAAATGACCCAAATAACTGCTTGCTGAAACAGACTTAAAAATGACAAAAGTTAAAAATAGCAGTGTGTGCAGAGAAACAAAATGCATTTTATAATGCAGACAATCTCCAAAAGGTAATGAAAATGCAGCTACATTGACAAGTATAGGTTTGCCTTCATCGGTTCTGCTCCACTTCTGGAGGAATATTCACATGAACAGAGCATGAACTTCACTGTAGCCTCTGAATCATCAACTTATGAAATCACCTTTAAACAGTGCAAAACTTGCAATAATAATGGTGAAAAGAAATCAAAACCATTATTTTTTTTATTACTGTATTCCAAACCTGCTCCATTATTGACTTTAAAAGAAACAAGGGTAGATTATGAAATACCTCATCAGTAAAGGTCATTTAAGCTGTAAGGATTATGCAACGCTGAATAATGAGGCACAGAAGGCAATGGCTCTTGTAGCAATAGCTTCACTCAGTACCAAGAGAGATTTGAGATTTTCACACATACTTGGTGTTTAATATATGGATCCTCTTGTACGGTTTACATAAATGTTGTTAGATTTATCATTGCCCTGGTATTTCCCCTTTTTTAAAACTGTCTATGAAACAGAATTAATCAGATTTGTTTACTCAGTCAAAGTAGGTTAAACCATTCTTAGAAAATATTAATTAGAGATTTGCAACAATAGATTCTATCCCCTCTTAATTGATGGAAAGATCAGAACAATCAAAAAAGGTAGATTATTTTATAGATCATTAAGTAATAACTTACACTGTCAGCCAGGGTGGAATCACATCCAGGTTGGGCCAGTAGAAGTTTAACTATCTCCACATGTCCATGTTCACTTGCACACATTAGAGCTGTAGACCCCTCATCATCCTGGATATTGACATTAGCAGCACAGAGAAGAAGAGCTTTCACCATGTCCATCCGACCATGGCTCACTGCAAGCATCAGCGCTGTCTGACCAGCCTACGACCAATGAGAAGCAAATATATACATTGCAGCAATTATTTGCATGCTGGAATATGCATAGAATCTACATGATGAAAAAGTAGCAGCAAAAATGTTCAAATCCACTTCACAACTCTTTACATCCCAGAGGATTCAAGTGGAACTAATTGCTTCAAAAATGGAGTTATGTGTTATCAGTCAGGTAATGAAGGATACATTACATAAAGGCATCAAGAGAGATCCCAAAGTCTCTCCGACAATATAACATTACACAAGCTATTATGCCTGTTCTTCCAAAATTCACAATTTCAAAGGAATTATATATGTCAATCTTACCATTCCACTGGATTCTAGCTCATCTGTACTTCATCTCGAATCATTCATCTTTGCTGTATATGCCTCAGTATTCCTATTCAGGTACCTGTTGATCTCTGCCTTGAAAAATCTAATTGTACTAATTTGCCCAGTCTTTTAAAAATCCCAAGCTTCCTGCAGGATCAGTGAGAAATAACGCTTTCACAAGAACACGTCTCTAGTTTTCAGACAGTCCCTTCCTCAAAATTCTTCCAACAGAGGATATAGTTTTGCTGCAGTTACACCAAATACTTTCATAATCGTCAAGATCTTAAATAAGATTACACTCTCCATCTCGTTATGTTTACACAAACATTCCTCAATTTAACCCCAAAATCATGAATCATCTTGGCAAATCTGAACTGTACCCTTTCAAAGGTTATCAAATCTTGCAAGGTGATGAAAGTTTATGGAAAATGTCATGCAAGACTCTGCAGTCAGCAGTGATAAATAACTGTACAGGCCTAAAGTCAGATGTTTTTCAAGGGGAAAGTATAAGTGGGCAACAGAAAAATGAATCCAAAGCACAAGACTATTGTTAGATTTGAAAGTTGAATATAAATATAAACTGCACTAGGATAACTGTGAAGATTTATCATCTATTTTATGTATTTGTCTTGTTAATTCAAAAAAGCTTATAGTATGTAGTTTTTTTTTGGTTCAGCTTCAGCACTAATTTGGTGCATCTGTGAGTGACAATAACATTAGCAACCTCAGTACTCTGATACAATTTATAGTAACTTTCACTGGAGTAGACTCCAAAGGATGCTGGAATATTGTTAAGAAGAAATGCAAGGGTATTGTACGAGAGTAGGTGTGACAAAACAACTAGCTTTTTCTGAGAACAATTTTAATTATTGTTGCACTTTTACCACAGTTGGTATTATCACATTTTAAAAATTTGACACATCAAATTTGAACCATGGATGTTTTTTGTATTAATTTGAGATTGAAATTTGAATTTAAATATCCAATTCAAATGCCTGAGCCCAGTGTGATTTTTGTTTGACTGAAGAACCTAAATAAAGACAGGTAAAAGAAGGAAGAAAAGAATTCTGCCGAATATCATTCGCTGTATAAAAAATTGAAGTCAAATTAAAAACCACAAAGGATCTATAATGAAACAATATATCCCACTTAATTCTCCTCAAAGAGGGGTAAGATATTACAAGTGGTTTCCTGTAGATCTGAAATGTTAATGTGAAGAATTTGAAAGTGATTTTTCAAAACAAAAAGTCACCTGACTGGCTTTGGCATTCACATCTCCTTGGCTAAATAGTTCATCCACAATTTTCATGTCTTTCTCATTTTCCACTGCAGCGAGAGCAGCAAGCATGATGGGAGTGTAGCCAGCTTTGTTCTGCTGATTAACATTGCATACATCTGTAAAAAAAAATAATACCTCAAACTTTTGAAAATATTAATATCAACCATATTTATCAGTATTAGCTATCAAAGCCACTGAGGAAAAAAATGGGCATCCTTTTGATTGTAATTCAATACTAAAAGCCTTGTTGCTGAATTAGAAAATGCAATTGAAAAAAATATTCAGACAGAACTTACTGTGAAGGTAATGAACAGCTCATTATACTCATCATTATTTATATGCAAGCCAGGGAGCAACTTAAGGTTCGACAAATGTGCATAAAAATACACCAATCCAAAAACTGCTCTCCAAATGTACTGTGCCGCAAGAGAGCTCAGGCAAGTAAACAGAACATCACTTCTATGGCTCCCATTTATATTCATAAAACACTTTAATTTATTAATTAATTCACAGGAAGCAGACAATGCAATCTTCTGTTATTCTTAAGTGAGTTGAAGAAAGAAGCTAAGAGTTAATTACATTGATGTGTGGAGTTAGAGACAGGCCGTATCAAGTATGCATGCCAAATTCTCCAAAGGGCATTTGTGAACTAGGTGGATTTTTTCATCCAGTGCTTACAGTTGCCTGAACTAATTCTTTTTAAGCTTCAAAATCACTGCCATAGAGGGTTCAAACTCGTGTCTCTGGATTGATGGCTGTTAGACTAGTAACTTGACCACAATGCTACTGCAGACCCAATTATATGATGGACACAAATTCAACACACAAAATTAATGCTTTTTTATTCCAAGTGTCAATTTTAAGCACTAAAGATTTTCAAATTGTCCAAGAAAATCTTGGAACTGAAAATTATCTTTTTTTTCTTATGATTTTCATGGAGTCTCATTCCTTCAGCTCTAAATTAAGATGTTAAAATATGAATTTTCTGTTAGTTTTGCCTTTTTTCCTATTAAAAAAAAACTCATTCTCCTGCATCCAACATGACATTGAAGTGACTATTCTAGTTTACATTCTGCTTCAGAACCGGCATCTTGCAGTCCAGCTCTCAAGCTAACAGCAACTTTCATGCAAAATCTCACAGAAAACGGGCAGGTTGAACACCATAGGTTCACTTGGTAAATTAACATTCAGGGAAAAAAATCCCAATTGTTCCAAGTCAATGACTAACCCAGACAATCTTCAAGAAAAAGGCATCTTTACATTGATCCAAAAGTTTGCACTGAAAGGATTTTTTAAATGAAGCTTTAGCTTTGCTACACGATTCAGGAAAACAACAACAGTATCCTCTTGGTTCCATCCACACAGCTTTTCCTCCCCCAATTCTGTCTCATTAGAGCAATGAAATAAGTATGTGGACTTAACATTCCAGCATGCTTGTTCTTTAATCTGTTTACCAATGCAAAGTACATATTAAATGCCATTGTGCATCATGGCATTTAAACATTTTTCAAGATGGTATTCATGATATATTTGTGCAAATATGCTTTTGTAGGCAGACATGAGAAAACACATTCAAACAAGTAGGGCCACTTCCATTCCATGGTATCATGACAAACAAAGCAAGCAAGGTATTTAGCATAGATCATAAGTTTTAAAGCACCCTGCATAAACATTTGGTGAACTTTGTCTAACAAGTATTTGAAGCTTTAGAGCCTTGCAATTTAAAATAGAACATTTCTTCAAAACTTTCAAATGTGCAGCAAAATATTTCTTTCAGGTTATTATTGTTTCTTTGTAATTTGCATGTTGTTATTTACATTCCGATAGATTGCACAAAAGGCGCCAAGCATACAGGAATAATTGCAAAATATTCATCTGTTAAACAGAAAAATAATGATAGCAGGAAAGGGTAAAGATGTAAAACATTCAACATACTTGCATCAAGCAGCAACTTCACAATTTCAAAATTTGAGTGAGACACGCTGTAATGAAGGGCAGTATTGCCATTTCCATCAGCCATGTTGACTACATGTTTCAGGACTTCTGGTGAAATCTCTCTGAATCCAATCAGGTAATCCTCCACCATGATGGGAACGGCTGTTTTCTGACTGGATACACGGAACCATTCATGCTGGATGTTGTTTAGGCAGAGTCTCTGTAAAATTCACAGCAAGATTCTAAGAATTATATTTTGAAAGCAAAAATGGTGGAAATCCGAAATACAATTAAAAACTTCTGAAAATACATTTTAGTTCTGTAGAAAGATAAATAGTTGATGCTTCTGATTAATAATCTTTCATCAAAAGTATCTAAAAAAACTTGTTGTTATACTCAAGATTTTAAAAACTGCCAGGCTAAATAGAGTAGAAAAAGAAAACATCAATAACTTAATAGGTTTTTGTAGTAAAACATCTCAAAGTGCTTCTGGTAAGAATCATCAAACCAAATTTAATACAGACACAGAGTAACATTCAGACAGATGACCAAAAAAAATGTTAAAGAAGCAGGTTGAGATAGTATTTAATAAATTCTCCAGGATATTACAGAGGAATCTCAACATTTTCCTCAGGCACTGCTTCATTTCAACTTGTACACTAATGAGATGCAGCATAACCTCAACACTCCTTTGCTATGAGACTTCCACTTGAAGCCCAAATCTGCGGGAAATTCAAGAGTTGGTATTTGACAGCAGGCCCATTTAAATGGACTACTTCAGATGGTTGTTTGGAACTGCTGTGATTTCCTATCAAGTTCAAGTTAGAGTCATGCGCCATATAACATCTGTTTGGGCAGTGTGCAACTGCATAAATGTCCATTCAGAAATCCCAATTGGAGAATGGGATTAGAGCGGAGGTATTGAATTTGTTCAATTCTCTCAGTGATCCTCTCAGTCACTACCACTGTTTGTCATTACTGCAAAATGTTTCTTGTCAGAAACACTGATGGAACTGCTACCACAAGACTGAAGAACTTTGGGCATCCAGCACAAGTTTTGCAGAAAATGACCCGAGTCCATTTCTCCAGGCACCATTTTCCAGTACAAAGTTAAAGATGTTCAAAGCTGTGGCCTAGCAGATGAAAATGTGCTGCATCACTTATTCTAATGCAGAAATACCATAGCACCAAATGTTGCTGTCATGGAATGGTTTAATTATCCTGGCATCCATGCCACTTGTAATCACCTGTCTTTAGTATATAATATGGTGTTTGCACAATATCCAAATCACATAATATCCTATTTCACAGAACATATCGTGGACGTAAAGTGATGAATGACTATTTGCTTTGATGTTCCCAATACTTATTTGGTGGAAATTTGTAAGCAAATCTGAATGAGAGAAGAGATGGTAGAAGTGTTATGACCTACAAGTGAAACTGACACAGTGTCTCTTGACAATGTTATCGAAAGAGCCATGTGAATGAGAATGTGGCCAAGAATAAATCTCTTGGAACATTGGAAGCAATGTTACACAAAAGGAAAGAGAAATGGCAAGTTGTTGCAGATAAGAAGAGCAATTTCAGTCAATACTGTACAATTCATTGAAGTCAACTAAGTAATTAAAAACTATCAATAAATAACATTTACTACAATAGGAGCAAACTATACCATGAATGAAAGTTGCCAAAAATGGAAGAGTTCTTCATTACTTAAAAGAAAATAAAAATGAAATTGAACCACAGGAATCTGGTTTCCTTCAAGGGTTGAAATATTAAAGCTTACAATCTATTGCAACAGACAAGATATGATAATGCTTCAAATGAACCACATTTCAATTAGTCTGCCCATGGAAAACATTCATTCTACTCAAGCAATTTAACCTATTAAATGACAATCTCTGGAGATTGCTCTCGACTTTTAAGTATAAATCAAGAAAAAAAAAACTCCTCCAGTTCAACTCCTTACTCTTGCTGTTCACCCTTGGTGTGCTGGTCATGATAGGAAATCTATTTTCTTTGCAAGGAAAACTACTGGAAGTTTGTGAATACTTTCTAAATATATTTTGTGGATGTAGACATGGAGAAATATTCGCAGTTTGTGGTAGAAATTACTTTTTTAAAAACTGATTGCCCTAAAAAAAGCTTATAATTGCACTTCAACAATTAATTCTGCAGATACTGTGATTGTAGTTGCCACAAAAATGTTGGAGAAACTCAGCAAGTCACACAGTGTCCTTTATGTAGGAAAGATAAAGATACATAACCAATGTTTTGGGTCTGAAATCTTCATCAAGGAATGAATAAGAAGCAGACAGACACCTGAATATAATGGCGTGGGGAGGGGAAAGGAGAAGAGCACAGGGTCATAGACAAGAGGTTTTAGATGGATATGGGTGGGAGGCCATAAGAGGGAAAAAAAAGCTGAGAAGCAATGGAGTGCCTCTGAATGCAGAGGAAAGGGGTGGAGAGCTGGAGGAAAGAAGACAGAGGGATGGGGAAAAGATGGAGTTGAGGGTGGAGAGTGCCCAGACAGAATAATCGATGTTGTTTGTGCAAGTGGCCTCGATTTGACAGTGCATGAAGCAGTGGACAGATACGACTGTGCGGAGTGGAAATGGTTGGTCATTGGGAGATCCCTGCCATTGCTGCATACAGAAAAAAGATGCTGAATGAAATTATTTCCCAGTCGGTGTCCTGTCTCTCTGATGTGAAGAAGGCCACAATAGGAACACTGAATGTAACAGATGACACCTGTTTTCCACAGGGACCACTCCCTCTATGACTCCCTCTTCCACTTATCCCTTCCAACTGGTTGCCCCCTTGGTACCTACCTCTGTGACCACAGGAAGTGCTACACCTGCGCCCACACCTCCTCCCTCACGTGTGTGTGTGTGTGTGTGTGTGTGTGCATGTGTGTATATATACATGCATGTATTTACACATACATGTATATACACCTCTGTGTGCATATACACACATATGTGTGTGCATATACATACATGCATAGATATTGTCATAGTAGGCTGCATAGAAAGGGGTGATGAGTTAGCATTCAGGAGGGATATTGAAAACCTGGCTGAATGATATACTAACAACAACCTTGCATTTAATGTCACCAAGACCAAGGACTAATTGTAGACTTTAGGAAAGGAAAACCAGAGGTGTAGGATCCAATGACCAATGGGGGGGAAAAATCAGAGATGGAGAGGATGACCAAATTTAAATTCCTAAGAATCTTGGACAACCTTTCCTGGATCATTCATATTAATGCCATTGTGAAGAAAGCACCTCTACTGCCTCAGGATTTTACAGAGTTCTGTTGGTCATCGAAAATCTTGGCAAACTTCTATAGATGTATCGTAGAAAGTGTGCTGAATGGCTGCAACACAGCCTGGTACGAGGTTACCAATTTCTCTGTGTGGACACAGATCAGTACATTGCAGACAAAACTCTCCCCATCATTGAGAACATCTATTTGGAACGCTGCAGTCGGAGAGCAGTAGCAATCATCGAACATCCACTCCGAACAGAACATGCTCTATTCTCGCAGCTGCCATAAGAGAGGCATATAGATGCCACAAGGCTCATACTACCAGATTCAGCAATAGTTTCTAAACCATCCACCATCAAACTCCTGACAACAGACTCATTCAGACACTCACTCTTACGTTGCTCATTATTTATTACTGAATATATACTTCTATATATACTCCTATATTTGCAGTTTGAATATTTTTCTTCTTGAATACAGTTTACAGTTATCTGTAATTAGAAATTCTGTCTGGTTCGCAGAAAAAAAGCTCAGGGCTATATACGATATAATGTATGTACTCTGACAATCAATTTGAACTTTGAACTTGGACTGTATTGATGCTGGAACAAACCTACCACTTCTTTGCTGGCCATTGCCTTTGGATCATTTAGGTGGTTTTTCAGTACTTTGCATGCTGACAACACCTTTTCACTTATTTTGCACCTAGTGAGTACAAAAAAAATATTATTTGCACCTACTGAGTACTAAAAAAATTATTTCAAACACAAAATTAAACACATCCACACACACATATTAAAACACATTTCCATTTCTGTTTATTACCATATTTTTAAATAATAGACAGGATAGCAGATGCAAGTTTTGGGCATCTCTGGGTTAATCCCCTACTTGTGGTAGGGAGGGGGGGGGGGAATGCTTGGTGCTCAGTCAGCATCTCCCCATTAAAATTTGGGCCAAGTCGAAAATATGTTCAAGGTGAATGAAAACACTTGCAGGAGATGAATAAAACCCTACATAAAGTGGAAAAGTTTCAATGTTTTGTGCTTCTTGTAATAAAGTTGAGGTAGAATTAGGACAATACATGTCTGCATTTTTTTCCTCAGATTTTGATCATAGTTAAAATGATTTTTAGTGCTCTTTGCAACCATATTGCAAACAAACTATACACTTCTAAAGAAATTGGTAATACCTCTCTCTTATTTCCACTTTGCCAATTTCTTTTTCATTTCTCTCCAGCTTGGCGACCTCTTGATTTGATATGCTTGCAGTTTCTGTCCTTAACCCACTAAGTCGATCTGGCCACACATCACAATTAACCTTGACGTCATCTTTAACATTCTCTTGATCTTCAAACTCTTCCTCTGATTCAGAAGATGAGCTTTCATCTGAACTGGAATCATCGCTGGATGTAGTTTCATACCTAAGAGAAAAAAGCCATTTTAGTTAATGACTGTAAATACATTTGGCAGCCAGCCAAACTATCTGGTACACATGGAAATTAAATTGAAACACTGAATGCACAAAAGGACCAGAGTTTTAAAGCCAAATTGCTGTCAAACACTGAAGTGGAAGGGCAACGATAGAGATATGCGCAGCTTAACGTCCATATGTTTTGTGAAACTGGGCGTTATGCGATGTGGACATTGCGCGAACACAGTGTGTACTGAGCAAAGCTATATGGGATACTGAATTTAAGATAAATAAACTTTTATGTAAACACTTGCTTAGCCCATATCACCACAATTTAATAAAGAGGATCAGGATCATCCACATCACTGTTGTCAACTTCCTCATTGTGTTCCACCGGAAAGATTTCAGGTCCAATAACCTCCACTGATGAACTAACACTCGGTAATGTCTGAAGGCCCAGGTTAAGGCTCTTCTTGGGGTCGTGTTGGCTTCTTCAGGAATATGTCCAGTTTTGCTTGCCTAGCTTGCTTTTTCTTTTCTTCATAAATTTCTTTATATAGAGCAGCAAGCACTGCATGAACATTCCTCTCTATTAATGAAAAGCATTCAGTGTTTGGGTCCATCTCTTCAGCTAGCTGTTGAGGTCTGCAAAGAATTTGGCTACCCCTTGACGGTGACCCTCTTCTGCACCTGTTCTTCTTCTCCTTCTGCAGTTTGCTTTCCCTTTGCCTCTTCTTCAGTTCCAGTTACATCCCGTTCTCACGTTCTCCAATCGGGATTTCTTTTTTTAAATAATTTTTTTATTTAATACTTTACTGTGAATCATTTCAATAATATATACAAACATTCATCATTACAATATACACAGTGACATTTTTCCCCTTTACCCCTACCCTCCCCACCCCACCCCCTAACATAAAGCAAGAATAAAAGAAAAATAAATAAACAATAAAAGAATACAAAAGAGAAAAATTATGTCATCTAAAATTCCATATTTAAGCATTTTTGTACTGTAGCTTATCATTTTAAGATATGGAGGTATGGAATCGGCGGTTTCTAATATATGCTAATAAAGTACATTTGTCTTTTAGATTGTAGGTTTATTTTCTCATGGAATACACTTGTTCATTTCCATGTATAATTTTTGTATTTTTAAGGTTGCTTCCTTTTTCCAAGTTATCATTATGTACTTTTTTTGCTGCTGCGAGCGCAATCATGATAAATCCTTTTTGAACCCTGTCTAATTTTAGGCCTAATTTTTGTCTTTTATGTTGTTTAATAGGAAGATTTCTGGATCTTTGGGTATCTTATGATTTCTGACTGAATTCCATTATAACCCTATTGGACCACAGACGACGGACATGTATGCAGTTGGATGTTGTCCGATCGGACGTTAAGCCGCGCACACCTGTATTTTCAAATCTCAATGGATGCATCAATGTAATCATTCGTTGTAAATGTTTGTCAATGATGCGGCTACAGTGAAGACTCCTGCTATAATTACCAGATTCTTTTCCTCGTGAAAAGTGAAATATTTTCATTTATTTTATTTTTTTTAAAAGCTTGGTTAGATCACAGATTAGAGAACAAATTTGCAATCTCATTACTAAAGGAAAGGGAGGTGGTGAAGAAGTTACTAAATTTTCCAAAGGTAATTCCATCATGCAATATTATAAACACAAGGGAAAAAAAACACTGAAAAATAGGAATGACCCAAAATAAGATATTTAAATGTGAGAAGCAATTTCATAGGGAAAATAGACAAATGCTTCTACTTGCCAAAAAAATACAAAAATTAAAAGAAACTAATAACAGCATCCCTGCTACCACCCAGCTCCTGGAACTGCCTTCATGATCATTACAGAAGAACAGGCCAGCAGTGCCATACTCTGCCACTCCTGCTGGAAACATTTGCAACATGACCTCATGCTCTGCAACTGCTTCTTAAATTACTACTTTCCAAGATGATCTTAGACTCCTTCAGAAGTTGGGAGCCTAAGCAGTGATAGACTCCATACAAAGAGAACCTGATACAAGTTAGTATTTGGCTACAGAATAGGTCAACTATTATAATCTCTGGCTATCAGCTAACAAGTCTTTGTTGGCAAAGCATTAAAGAATTTATGATTCCAATCTATACATAAAAAGGGAAAAGAATCCCTGCCTGCCACAAACATTAATGGCCATTCAGGCCAAATATACATCAAGAATTTAGATTGGGTACACAAAAATATTTGATTAAACATTGGAATTCCATCATTTGTGAAAAATTATAAGAGATTGTGTTGTTCACTGACATATCATCGCAATAGCATTCACAAGAACAACTTAGGTTCATCTTTTCATTTGAAATTAATTTTCTCGAGAAAAGAATCAGTACAAGATCAGCAAAAGAATTGCATTGGAAATACCACAAAGTTGACTTCAGTAAAAACTCAAGGTCAAGCACTACAATTACCAACTCCAAGTAAAAACCATATCAATTGTATTTTACAAGTTTTATGCATTTAATATGATTAAAAGTTAATGAGAAAAAGTGAACTTTAAATGAACTTTGGCTAGATTGCAATTTATTTTCCTCCTCTTATCATTCCAATCCAGCTTAATTGCACAGTAGATTGAATGCTGCTCAAATAGAGCAAAATGGAGATTTCAAACTCAGTCTTGTAAGTGCATTTCTTTTATTTTGTCCATCTACTTTCACACTCCAGGCAAGTTTAAGCTAACACATTTTGAAATGTCAAATATTGACACCACATATACAGTGGACAGCAGGGATCTAAGCAATAATGGGTACAGAGAGAACTTGGGACACAAGTTCATAATTCCCTAAAAATAGCAACACAGGTGGAGAACATATTTGGCATTTTGCTTTCATGGATCAAGGCATTGAGCACAGGGGTTGGAATGTCACATTACTGCTTTGCAAAATGTTTGTTAGGCCACATTTGGAATGGTGCATACAGTTCTGGTTGCAATATTACAGGAAGGATGCGAGGAAATAGAAAGAATGCAGCAAAGATTTACCAGACTGTCACTCTGCAGGGACAACCCTGAGCTTCCTGTAGATTTGTCACTGAATTCCTCATTCTCCTCTGACTTTTTGGTCTATTTCCCCTATACTGTTACAGTAAGGCTCAATGCAAATTTGAGGACCAACACCTCATTTGCAGCCTTCTGCACTCCATATTGAATTGAACAACAGGTAACTTGATTTCTTGATCTGTATCAGTAATCCATCTGGAATATTAGATCAGCTTGTATTTTTATTTCTCTCTGGGAATGAAGGACATGCCCAGCCTACTCTGCATGTTGCAACTCCTCCATTCATTTGCATGTTCTCATTTCTGAACTACACCCATTCACTCACTAAACAGATATCTTATTTACATCTTATCCCCATGGTTACATATTTTACTCTATCAGAGACATTTCCTTCCCATTATCACCCCTGCAGCTTTACAAACTTTTGTCTCCTTTTCGGTTCTGACCTAAGGATCTTCGACCCAAAATGTTAACTCTTTTTCTCTTAGATTTGTTCTCACATCACAGGAGTGCTCTCATAGCAGCTTATAAAATTATGAAGGGTACAGACAGGGTAGAGTGTCAAATTCTTTTTCCCCATTGGAGGGGAGTCTTAGATAAGAAGGCAGAGGTTGAAGAGGGAAAGAAATTGAAATGGAGTTCTGAGGGGTAGGTGGTCACATGGAATAAGGTGCCAGAGATGGTGGAGGAGACAGATAAAAAATGCAGAATTTGAAAAGCCCTTGGATGGGAATGTGGATCCAAAAGGAATGAAGGAATATGGGACTAATGGAGACAAAGGCATCATGTTTGGTGTTTGAGCTGATAGTGAAGACTCCACTTCTGCACTACACAGATTTATGACCAACTTCAGAAATGTTGCCTATTTGATGTTTTACTGTGAAATTGCCATTATTGGATAAACAGATTTCATAGAACAAGCTGATGACTCCAGTTATATAAAAGCACAAATGCATGAAGTCATTCAACTTTAGTGCATTGAGCCAATTAAGCAAAGATACAGAATTTAGTCCACTCAAATTTGATCTCTTATTACCTCAGTTATTTTTGGATCTCAGAACAAAACACAAAATGTTGGAAATGTTCATTAAGAATACTGTGGAGAGAGAAGGAGAGTTAATGTTTCTAGATTCATTTTAAGCAGTTTTGTTTCAATTGGAGACGCAACACCACCAGATTGCAGCAGGACAGGGTTTATTTCTTGCCTGCAAAAATCTCTAGGATGACAAAATTTGCTTGTTAGTCAAAATATTATGACATTTGTCCATGGTTTCATAATTTAAAATTTGTATAGTCAGTTTTCAACAATATTTGTGGCATTTCTCATTACAGTATTTAATTTAACAATAGGCCAGCAAGGCTACTGATAACCCATGAAATTTTGTAAATTTAAATTTATCT
This sequence comes from Narcine bancroftii, assembly GCF_036971445.1. Taxonomy (NCBI): domain Eukaryota; kingdom Metazoa; phylum Chordata; class Chondrichthyes; order Torpediniformes; family Narcinidae; genus Narcine; species Narcine bancroftii. Next base: position 58,378,712 of record NC_091469.1, read on the forward strand.
TTTAAAAATTAGACATACAGCACTGTTACAGGCCAATTCAGTCCTACGAGTCCATGCTGCCAAAATTACACCTCATTAACCTACACCCCAGTATGTTTATTTCTGAAGGGTGGGAGGAAATTGGAGCCACAGAGAAAACTCACACAGATATGGTGAGAACATACAACTCCTTACAGACAGCATGGGTTTCGAACCAAGGACCTGTCTCAACTGCTGGCCCTGTAAAGGCATTGTGATAAATGCTACACCAACCATACTGCCCCAAATATTTTTGAAATTTTGTGACACTGAGTTGTGCCACAGTTATAGCAAATGTTTCATTGAAAATCTTTTCTTTAGTCTTTGATTTCTCAATTAAAGTCCTATCTACATAACTGATTTTTTTCAGGAATTGGATATGATGAGATGATGTGTCTCCCACGAGGCCAGCAAGCACGACATTGGGCAATGAGTGAACTTGTTCCCCACACGGTGCATCAAAGGAAAGAAGAACAAAGTGAATGTAAAAGGGTTCAGAGCCAGGAGATGAGCTGTGTATTAAATCTTAGCATAGAACAGTTGGGTCATATGTCCTGTTCTGCAGATCAGTTTTATTTCAGTTTATTTGTCACAAAATACCCAGTACAGTGATCAGGGTTATTCTGAGAACAGAATAACAGGTTATCTCTAATATTCGTGCAGCCATAGATTAAATAGCACCAAGAACAGCATAACAGCATTGTTATGGGATGCATTTAGGAACCACATTGTTGCAGGGAACATGGTGTCTTTAAGCCTGAGTGTGCACACTTTCACACTCAAGGATTTGCTCATTGGGAGGAGGGACAGTGTGTTCAGGGTGTGACTGCTACATCAGGATGTTGGCTGCCTTTCCAAAGCAGTTGGAGATGTACGTGGAGTCAATGGAAGGGTGGGAATTTGCATTATTCTGTATTCATCATCTTCTGTAGCTTCTTCTGATTTTGAGCAGAGCAGCTCCGGGAGCCACGTGATGGAGTAGGGGCCGGTAGGGTAAAACCAGCCCTCTCCAGAAAAAAAGAAAAAAAGGACAAAGCTTAACAAATATAAAGTATAAGAAATAGAAGACAAAGTTGCAAAGAGAAAGACAATGGCACCCAGGAAGGAATAAGTAAGAACAACGGGGAAAAAAGAAAAGTAATCGGAAATGAATGAAGAAGGCTTTACCTGCACGAAGGAACAGAGAGCCATGGTGGCGAAGAGCGCCCAATCTCCGAGGTTGGTGCTGGCCCATGGAGTTGCGACCCCCTGACCAGTGGACTTCAAAAATGGCTCTCAGAGCCAAAGAAAAGTGCGCAACTGCACATGCGGGAAGAGTTGCGGATGCGCAGTGCGCAAAGGTGAAAGGAAACACCGACAGGAGGGGGGCAAACACGGCACGACCAGCTGAGGGATGCCCGATACCAGGGCTCTCAGCTGGAAGATGAGGAAGGCAGCAGGAGTGAAGAAGAAAGTCGACGGGGTGAACTGCAAGAGGAGCAGCAGCAGGAGGCCCGACAAATGAGCAGCCCAGGAGGAGAGGATCAACAACAAGAAGCCCAGCAAGAAGAGGCCTCACAAAGTGATACAAGCAACTCATCAGGAGAATCAGAAGAAACACAGATACAAAGAGAAGAAGAAGACACAAACACAGGTACAGACACAGCAGAAGAGGAAGAAAAAGACCAAGATCATCACAGAGAAATAGAAGGTAAAACAGATGGACAGAATATAGATAAAGCCTTTTTTAAAGAACAAATGAGAGCATTAAAAGAATGGTTGTCATTAGAATTTAGTGCAATTAAAAGAAAAATGAAAAGAACAGAAGATAAAATGCAAAGTTTAGAATGGGTCATAACAGAAATAGGGAAAAGAGTAGAGAATGTGGAAGAACGTGAAATGGCTGTAGAAATGGAAGTAAATGACTTAAGAGGAAAATTGGAAGAAAGTGACAAAAAAAACTTAAAGAGACACAAGAGTTGTTATCTCAGAAAATTTATATGTTGGAAAATTATAGTAGGCGAAACAACATAAAAACAGTGGGCCTGAAGGAGGGTGAAGAAGGCACAGACATGAAGGAATTTATGAAAGAATGGATCTTGAAGGTCCTGGGCACGACAGAAATGCAGGAAGGAATGGAAATAGAAAGGGCACAGAGAACACTAGTTCCAAAACCGCAGACACATCATAAACCAAGGTCCATCATAGTAAAAATTTTAGAGATATACGACAAGAGAAAACATACTGGAGTGGGCAAGGAATAAAATTAGAGAATACAATAAACCATTGGAATACAAGGGTCAAAAAATATTTTTTTACCAAGACATAAGTTTTGAACTCTTAAAGAAGAGGAAGGAGTTTAATACAGTAAAATCGATTCTATGGAAAAAAAAGGTTATAAATTCATGTTAAGACATCCAGCCGTGCTTAAAATATTTATACCTGGGGAGCAAAACAGACTTGTTCTTGGATCCGGAGGAAGCACAAGAATTCACAGAGCGTTTACAGGATAGAAGGAGAGATGTAATAAGATTGAAGAAAGGTGATAAGGTATAGAAAAGATGTAAAAACAATGTATATGTAAAGAACTAAAGAGGGAAAAGAGAGGGGAAGGAAAGAAGGGGAAAAAAAGGGAGAGTTTTGTTATATGTGTAAAAAAGTGTTTTCTGGGGGGTTTGGGGGAGAGAGAATAACTGTCACTGTGAAATTAGTTGACGCTTGTGAGCAAGATCGCAATCCAAATGGAAAGGGGAATTGTGGTTGCCTGGCAAGGATAAGGGGAAACTCAGAGAAGGGGGTGGGGCATTTGGGGTTAAGGTAATATTGGGTATGGGAATTGTTGGAGTATTTTATGTTTTAAATACATTGAGTTTAAAAAGGGAAAACTGAGAGATGAAAATGGGGAAAAGGGGGGATGGAGGTGGTGAGGAAGTGGAAGAGGTGTAAACAAGATACAAGATGGCCACTTTGAACTATATGACTATAAACATTAATGGAATACATAACCAAATTAAAAGGAAGAGGCAATTAAATTTACTGAAAAAAGAAAAAAATAGATATAGCATTTGTGCAGGAAACGCATATAACTGAAGCGGAACATAACAAATTAAAGAGAGCCTGGGTAGGATATGTAGCGGCAGCATCATATAATTCAAAATCTAGAGGTGTAGCCATGTTAGTTAACAAAAATGTACCAATCAAAATAGATGAGAAAATAATAGATTCAGCGGGGAGGTATGCAATGATAAAGTGTCAGATATACTCAGAATCTTGGAATTTGCTCAATATATTTGCATCTAATGAGGAGGATCAAAAGTTATTGCAGGATATTTTTTTGAAGATTGCAGATATACAAGGAAATATATTGATAGGAGGGGATATTAACCTTAATTTGGATCCAATGTTGGATAAAACTAGACAAAAGACAAGCACAAAGAATAATGTAGCTAAATTTATGGTAAAATCAATGCAGGAAATTAAACTTATGGATATATGGAGAAGGCAACACCCAAGAGAGAAGGAATATTCAAATTATTCGAGTAGGCATAAAACATACTCAAGGATTGATATGTTTTTGTTGTCAGCCCATATTCAACGGAGAGTTAAGAAAACTGATTATAAAGCTAGACTACTATTTGATCATTCACCCATGTTATTAGTAATTAAACTGGAAGACATCCCACCAAAAAACATATCTTTTTTTTTCTTCTTTGACTTGGCTTCGCAGACGAAGATTTATGGAGGGGTATTGTCCACGTCTGCTGCAGGCTTGTTGGTGACTGACAAGTCCGATGCGGGACAGGCAGGCATGGTTGAAGCGGTTGCAAGGGAAAATTGGTTGGTTGGGGTTGGGTGTTGGGTTTTTCCTCCTTTGTCTTTTGTTAGTGAGGTGGGCTCTGCGGTCTTCTTCAAAGGAGGTTGCTGCCCGCCGAACTGTGAGGCGCCAAGATGCACGGTTGGAGGCGATATCAGCCCACTGGCGGTGGTCAATGTGGCAGGCACCAAAAGATTTCTTTAGGCAGTCCTTGTACCTCTTCTTTGGTGCACCTCTGTCTCGGTGGCCAGTGGAGAGCTCGCCATAGAACACGATCTTGGGAAGGCGATGGTCCTCCATTCTGGAGACGTGACCCACCCAGCACAGTTGGGTCTTCAGCAGCATGGATTCGATGCTTGCGGACTCTGCCAGCTCGAGCACTTCGATGTTGGTGATGAAGTCATTCCAATGAATGTTGAGGATGGAGCAGAGACAGCGCTTGATGGAAGCGTTCTTGGAGCAGTAGGTGATGCCAGTAGAGGACTCATGATTCGGAGCTGATCAGGAGTGTGGGTATGACAACGGCTCTGTACATGCTGATCTTTGTATGTATCTTCAGGTGGTTGTTTTTCCAGACTCTTTTGTGTAGTCTTCCAAAGGTGCAATATTTGCCTTGGCGAGTCTGTTGTCTATCTCATTGTCGATCCTTGAATCAGATGAAATGGTGCAGCCGAGGTAGGTAAACTGGTTGACCATTTTGAGTTCAGTGTGCCCGATGGAGATGTGGGGGTGCTGGTGGTCATGGTGGGGAGCTGGCTGATGGAGGACATATAGATGGAGGTTAAACTCCATGCTACTTAAAAGGCAGGAATTTAGAGAGTTTATTGAACACCAAATTAAAATATATTTTGAAATAAACACGGAATCAGTGAAAGACAAATTTATATTATGAGACGCAATGAAAGCCTTCATTAGAGGGCAGATAATAAGTAATGTAACCAAGATGAAAAAGGACTACAATCGGGAAATAGAGAAGTTGGAAAGGGAGATAGTAAGTACAGAAAAGGAACTAGTAAAAAGGGATGATATAACGAAAAAGAGAGAATTGGCGGACAAAAAATTAAATACGAAACATTACAAACATACAAGGTGGAGAAGAACATAATGAAAACAAAGCAAAAGTATAACAAACTGAGAGAAAAAACACATAAAATATTAGCCTGGCAACAAGCTAAAAGAACTGTATTGGCATCAAGGAAAAAGGACAAACAATAGAGATTAATGAAAACTTTAAGGAATTTTATGCATAATTATACCAAACTGAGAACGAGGGGAAAGAGGATAAAATAGGAGAGATTTTAGCTAAAATTGAACTGCCGAAATTGCAAGAGGAACAAAACAAACTGATAAAACTATTTGAAATAGAGGAAGTACAGGATATATTAAAAAAGCTGCCAAACAATAAAAACATCAGGAGAGGATGGATTTCCAATAGAATTCTACAAAACATTTAAAGAGTTATTAATTCCTCTTCTCCTGGAAGTAATGAACCAAATAGAAGAAACACAAAACTTGCCAGATTCATGTAAGACAGCAATAATTACACTAATACCAAAGACGGGGAAGGATTCATTAACACCAGCATCATATAGACCAATATCTCTACTTAACTCAGACTATAAGATAATAGTGAAATTATTAGCAAACAGATTGGCCAATTGTGTACCAAAAATAGTAAAACAAGATCAAACTAGATTTATTAAGAAAAGACGAACGGCTGATAATGTCTGTAAACTTATTAATCTAATTCATGCAGTTCGAGGAAATAAGAAACCAACAGTGGCTGTTGCTTTAGATGCAGTAAAAGCCTTTGACAGAGTAAAGTGGAATTACTTCTTTAAAGTATTATAGAGGTTCAATCTACCAGAAAAATATATAAATTGGATTAAAGCATTGTATAATGGACCATTGGCGAAGGTAACAGTAAATGGATATGTATCGAGCCAATTTAAATTAAGTAGGACAACTAAACAGGGATGTCCACTATCCCCCTCATTGTTCACCTTAGCAATAGAACCATTGGCAGAACTGATAAGAACAGAAAATAAAAGGGATAAAAATAAAGGAGAAGGAGTATAAAATCAGCTTATTTGCAGATGATATCATAGTATACCTAACAAAACCAGAAATATCAATAAAAGAATTATATAAGAAATTGAAGGAATATGGAGAAATATTGGGGTATAAGATCGATGCAAATAAAAGTGAAGTGATGCCAATGAGTAACATGGATTTATACAGAATTTAAAAAAGAATCACCATTTAAATGGCAAGCACAAGCAATCTGATACCGAGATATCAGCCAATAAGAAAGAAATTGCAGGAAGACTTAGAACATTGGAAAGAATTACCGCTAACGTTGATAGGGAGGGTAAATTGCACTAAAATGAATGTGTTCCCAAGGATACAATACTTATTTCAATCAATTAACAGACAAATTCTTTAATGAACTAAAAAGAATAATAAGGAAATTCTTAGATAAATTAACAGAGAGGTATAACCAAGTTGGTTTGCAGTTACCAAACTTTAAAAATTATTGTAGAGCCACACAATTAAGGTATTTATCAGACTTTTACCAGACAAGGGAAAAACCAGACTGGACTAAGATATAACTAGATAAAATAGGGGAGAAGGTACCAGAACATATACTTTATAAGTGGGATGAAAAGCTGGTGCAATATAAAAGCTCACCAGTAGTGCATCATTTATTTAATAGATGGAAGAAGATCCACTTAGATAGGAAAAAAAAACAAATTACCAAATACCAAAATTGTCATTGACACAAAACCTTTAGAGAATGGGAGAGAAAAGGAATCAAAAGAATAGAAAATTGTTTTTTGGGAAATAATTTAACATTTGATCATTTGAAGTACAAATATGGAATAACTCATGGTACAATGTTTGCATATCACCAACTGAAAGCTTATTTAAAGGATAAATTGGGAAACAGACTGAGATTACCAGAAGGAAGCAGCTTTGAATATGTGATTACAGACACAATGATAATTAAAAGATTTATAATGAACATGTACATTAAGCTGCAAGACAAGGAAAATGATGAAATAAGCTATAAACCTAAACAAAAGTGGGAAAAGGATTCGAACATAAAGATAAAAAATGAAGCATGGGAAAAGCTATGCTCCGGAACTATGAAGAAAACAATAAACATAAGATTACGCATGATATAGTATAATTGGTTTATAAATCACTCCTCAAAAATTAAAAGAATGGGATCCAACATTATCAGATAGATGTTTTCGCTGTAAGAAGGAAATGGGAACAACAATACATGCAATTTGGGCATGTAGAAAAGTGAATATGTTTTGGGAAGATCTAAATCAGATATTAAATAAAATTACAAAAAAATAACATACCAAAAAATCCACAGATTTTCTTTCAAGTAACATAAGAAGTAATGAATTAGGCCTCAAATTGGATAAAGCACAAAAATGATTCATTATGATAGCCTTAGCAGTAGCAAAAAAGTGTATAATGTTAACTTGGAAAATGGAAGAGAGCCTGAGAGTACAGCAATAGTACATGGAAATGAATAAATGCATTCCATTGGAAAAAAATAACATATAATTTAATAAATAAAGTCACATTATTTGAAAAAATTTGGGAACCATACATGGAACACAACAGGGAGAGCTTGCCTCGGACCTCCCCCCCCCTCAAAAATGATAAGAAGACAAAACAATTTGATTCAGTGTGTAAAAGCAGATGACCCATTTTTCTTGTTTATTTTTCACTGTGTGAAGACATTGTTTTATGGTTTATTGTATTATATTTGTTGAATATTTATTGGTCTTGGAGGGGGGTGGGAAGGGAGGGTAGGGGGATAAAAAGAGAGAAAATGCCACTGTGTATATTTAATGAGAAATGTTTGTATATATTTTGGTTGACATGGTTCACAGTGTGAAAAATTAAAAAAATATTAAAAAAAAAGAGCAGAGCAGCTCCCATGCCACACTGTGATGCATAATGAGGAACAAAGGAGAATATGGCAAACTTCTTTTACCTTCTAAGAAAGTAGAGGTGTTAATGAGCTTTCCTGACCATTGTGACAGGTCAGCCCATTTGAGATATTTGTTCAAAAGAACTTGAAGCTGTATATTCTTTAGACCAACATCATTAATATGGACAGGATGTAGATTCTGGCCCCTCTCCTGAAGTCAATGATCATCTCTTCTGTTTTATTGATTACATGCATTTGATAGAGTTGGCATGCAAAGGTTTACTGCTTAGGGTTGTATACAAATATGACTTGATGAAATCTTTATTCCAATTAATTTCAAATTATTATTTATTTAAAATAAGCAATCTACAACAAAACAACCATGGTTCCATTTTCTTTCAAAATGGAATTAGCAAAAATGCACAGTTTCTGTTCAGAAAGATTATTTGGTAATTACTACCTATGTGCCAATAAATACATGTTCCATCTTCCAGTGGTATTTTTGAGCTCATGTTTCCAATGGCCATTTCTTACAGAAACCAGACAGACATTACATATGGATAACAGTTTTAAAGTTAATTACAAAATATAATTTTCATAGTCAATGAGTAAATGAATACATAATACTACAGTAAAACCTCGTTAGAATGCGATAGTTGGAGTCCAAGATTTCATACCATGTTACAGCCAAGTCACGGAACAGATGCAGGGTCGGCCGACAAGCCGCAGGGCAGCGGGGAGGGGGACTGTCAGGCGTGAGTTCAGGGGCTGTCAGCCCGCCCCTTAGAAGTTTGGGGTCCACAGACACCCGTGCTATAAGCGATTCCGCGGATTAACAAATCCCGTTCTAACGAGGTTTCACTGTAGATTAGCCTTGTATTTTTATATTCTATGGCAGGTTAAATGCCATAGAAAAAAATTTTGAAAACAAATTGCACCTTTTCCCAAATTTTTCAACATTTCAATTTTCTGATACTGAATTGCCCTTTTAATGTCTTTTTAACTAGATAGTATATGGTTTTATTTGCAAGAGCTGGGAAGAATAAAAGAATTCAAACTAAAAGCTTTATTGTTCATTTGGGAATTATTATCACATTGCTGAATAGGACCAGCAGAGATTCCAGACTTACCCTCCATTAACACCCACAAACTGAAGGTTTTTCTTCATACCATTTGCTTCATGCTTTCTGGGGCCATCTTTCTTTTTCATGATGGATTTTAGTGCTCCTGTGCTGCCAGAAGGCACTACAACAAAAGAAAGCATTTAATCCTGAATTTGTGAGATACGTTAACCACAAAGTGATAGCCATTTGGCTTCCAAAAAAGTGGAGCATACTTATGTACCTTCCAGCCTCCTCCCTTCTCAATCACAGTAACAGAATGAAGTTGAGAGATCGAGGGAAGGTAAAGCAAAAGGATGGGAGACTACATGATGAAAAATGTGAAAATTCTACCTCCATGAAAGCCAACAGGACATGAACATAACATTACAATACATTAAAAGATGAATAGGGTGGAATATTCAGAATGCTTTAAACAAATCTCAATCAAAACTAGTTTCCCATTGCATCCATGCCAAACACAAGAAAAACTATTTAAGCTATTCCCATGCTCCTCCTTTCAGAGTGTATTCTCAGTGCCAGCTGAGTGACGGGAGCAGAACTGAACAATCCTCTGCAAGGTTCGTGACATTCAGATATTTGTAAGCAATTCTTAATTTCTCATTACAAGAATGATATTTGCAGATGTTTGGGATTTGGTTGCCTTTCACCATTTAAGGCAAGGATAATGGGAAGACCAAGAAATGGCAACAAAAAATGAATTCATTTCACGTAAATTAAAAGGATTTCAAAATTGCTCAGATTTCCATACATTGTGCAAAAGCAAAGCATAATCTGCACAAAAAGCCAAGCAACTTTATGAGAATTTTGTAGCATATCCCCAAATCAGTTTCCAGGAAGCATTTTATTGAGAACTAGAAACAGTTGCCTGAAAACCTACTGAATTGGAGATCAGAGAGATAAATAACATAAATGAATGTTATATAAAATCAAACAACACTATCATACTTTGTAAATAATAACAAAAAATATTAAAACTAATTGTAAAGTGGAAATTTAAAAGATTAATTAGTTCATGAGGCAGTTATGAAAAGAAAGAATCATTGTTGTAATGAATGCAGAATACTGAGGACAAAACAATGTGAATTTAAAAAAATGATCAGATGGATTATACACTGGCTATGAAACAGATGGTGGTTACAGTGGGCACATAAGATCACAGCTTCAGTTTTCTCAGTGCTGAGCAAGACCAATTTAAGCCAAATCTAAGGCAGGTGAGAAATGCAGTCAGCTAGCATTCTAGTATCATTATCAAATAGATGGAAACAAACTGGAGGGGTAATGGGAGTGGAGAGGTAGCACTAATATTATCAGCATATGCAAATTTCTCTCTCATCAAAACAAAAACAGAATTAGATGCAAGCATTTTACTGAAGAGTTTGGGAACTAATATGGGCAAATAATTGCCATGTCAAATAATACCAGGACCCATCTCAAGAACTGACGCTTACAATTACATATAAAGCACAATTCCAAGAATTGCTTTCAATACATACAAAATAATCTTTTTCTTTTAGACATGCCAGAGACTCAAGGTAGCTCTGTTGGTAAGAGACAGACATTCGGATTCTGAAATTTGTAGCAAAAATTAATCTGCTGGAGGAACTTAGCAGGTCAAGCAGCATCAATGGAGGAAAAGATGCTGTAGGGGAAAATTCTCCCCACTGACTGTTCAACCCACTGAGTTCCTCCAGACGATTATTTTTAGCTCAGGAAACAGTTGAGAGAATTTGTGTATGTTGGCCATTCTTGGGAGTTTTCCCAATTGAATTGTAAAAATAAGAAAACTAGCCACCACAAAATGTTCTTTATAAACTTCTCATGTTAATTTGATTTATGTTTAAAGTGGTCCAAGAATGCCTTTCGCTCCTGGAGAAGTCACATATTGCAGTTATTTTGGGGCTGTGATTGCCATGTTTATTAGCTGGTTTTGGTTTTAAAATAGTGTTTCCACGATACATACCATGAAGTGGAGTTGCTGTTTGCTGGTTGGCCAACACAGTTTGAAGAACAACGTCTTCCTGTTGCGACAATGTCTCGCAAGAGTCTCCGATCTTTAAAGTTGTAACTTGGGTATCTAGTGTTGACAGAATTGTAGAGGCAATAAGATTGAAGGTTTGAATATAACTGTGCACCCTTCTGACTTCTATATAAGGCAACTTCTCAACATGAAGCAAAATTTTTGAAGCATAATGTTTAATATTTATAAATCAGCAATTTAATATTTGGAAAGTAGATATCCACAATTACAGTGCGAGCACACAAACATAGAGGAAATGATAATCTGTGTATATGAGAGGCATTAAACACACACGTGACTCAATGACTGGAAGAATACATCACAATGTAACTGAAGCCCATGGAGACAGGTATAACAGACAGCTGGAGGAAGAGTTAGAGATTCATAGCACATAGTTTGATGGAATAGGGCCAGGAGGTGGGAATTGTATAGATGAGAAACTAAGGAAAGAGGAGAGGATATGTGATAGTAAGAACCAAGAGGAAGAGGTTTCAGAGCAACATTAAGGATTAATCCGATATGCGAGGTGATCAGTAGAGCATGCAGAAAAAGAGCAGAAAAACTGAAGAGATTGTTTCAATCTCAAAGATTTTTGCTTCTACATGAAACTCCATTCTAGAGGTTTGAACCACGGACAATGCAACCTAGAACTTAGTTGTTTAAGTTGGAAATCAGCTTAAATGGAATATTATTTGTCATGCCAATGCTAGCTAATTAGAGGGACATCCTTTTCCAAGAAACATTTGAAAGGAATAAAATGTGTTTAAAAATATACCGACAAAGAGTTTATAGAGTGGAAAGTCCAAAAGACCCAGATGTCTCAAGATTTGATGTTTGTCAGCACCAAATTAACTTATTTACCATAAGTATCATGCGGAGTGAGATAATTACAGTCATCATAGAGGAGACTCAAATATTTTAATGTTGCCTTGAGTTAGAGAAGGGGGACATTTTTCAGGATTCTGTTCAGTGCCTCCTGCTGTGAAGTTCAATGAATTTCAGGAATGGGTTCATGTAACAATCAAAAAAAGGCAGTTTATATATCAAAGCTCTCATTGATATGGAACAAGGTCATCATACCTATGGAACCAAATGAGGACTATTGTTGGAAGAGGTAAGAAAAAAAAGCATAAAGTCATAAAAATATTATTTAAATGTCAATCAAGCAATATCAAATTTAGAAAATGGTATAAAAATATTTTTAAAAGTCTCATTAACTTTAAAAAGCAAGCCCACGACATTAGTAAAATTCATAGGTACAAACTAAATGTTACAACCTCCTGTTTCACTTCACAATTGCTTATTAGCTGGCTGTGCATCCAGTCCATTTCATTTCAAACTTGCAACATTTTCAGTTTCTTTGCTCTTTTGAAATACTGATTTTTCATGCTTTAAATTAAATTTAATGAGCCACCCCAAGTGCCACCAGTAGTATCTTTCTTCTACTGACACTGCTTGACCTGTGAAGTTCTTCCAGCACTTCAGGGTTTAGTTTTTGCCCTCCGTCTATTATCTTGATATTCACCATTTGCATTCTTCAACAGGAAATTCTGTTAGGATAAGACGAGCGGATATAATACCGACAAAAACAAGCTACCTAAATCCCATTCAACTCGCACAGTCTGTGGAGTGATACTTATGATAAAGGGCGTAACTATAAAAGATCCAATACTTTAAATGAATGGAATGTTTTTGGCTGCATTTACTTCAGCAGTGCATAAATGAGCACAAGGCAGAGAACTACAAGTACTCTGAAAGAAAAATTTCCTGTTTACACTAGCTTGCCATGTTAATCGTTGCCAACAACCACAGCTTCATCCCATCAAAATAGGCTCATTCTTTAACCATCTGTGCCTTGATTTTCTTCAGTGAACTAGAGTCTAACAAAAACACTTGCTAAAATCCACATTATTTTATTACCAGAAGTTACCCAATTCAACTGTATAATTTTCCTTTATATAATTACTGAGGGGTGATTAAGGTCATTTGAATACTCCGACAAAAGACCATTTTTATTGCAACAGAACTAAGTTGCTGAAATGGAGGAAATATATTTTGCTTTTAGAAAAATATTTTGACAGCCACCCACTACCGACGTATTTGCTCAGTTCGTTTACTGTCCAATGAGGAATTTATTTCACAAATACTGGGTAGGTTTCAGGTACCCTGTATAGTTTATGCTCAGTAATCTCTTCCACCATGTTTGTTAATAATTACCTTTATCACTCCAGTGTTAGATGGGGAAATTTATCTCATGGCTTCTACTTTACAAAATGCCCAAGTTGGCATTGACCAAGAGAATTTGAACGAAATGATAAATCTAACAATACTTACTTTCCAGGTTTGCAAATAAATAGCCAATTGAGGAAAGTTTGGAAAGTGACCTTTTATAAGTTCAATCCAGGAAAAGTCACTGGCATCAGGCAAAGGGGAAGGAAAGTGAACAAACATTGTTAACAATTATGTAGATGAGAGATGCCCAAATGTGCAATTGCAGATTCCTGCAGTATTAGAGTGATTTATTTCCTTCATCTCACCTCTGCTGAAAGCTTTTTGAGAAAGGGCCTCACATTGTGCTGCACTGAGGGGAAGAAGATGGCAGAGTAATTTCATAGCACTGCAGTAGCTTGCCCCTGAACAACACAAGGAACAAACTCCTTTGGCCTTTTCCTTCATTACCTAGTCAAGGAATTGTCAAAGTTGGTAGGGTGGGAAAATGAAAAGCAATGTGATGTTGGCCAGGCCCTCCTCATGAAAAAATGTTTTCTAGTTAGCATTACTTAAACCGCAGAAAATAAGATTTCAAATTAGAAATTTACTTCAAAAAGCACCAGTGGTTTTTGACATGTCACTTATTGTTCAAGGGGATGGGCATTATTTATCTACAAATTTGCAGCCATTGTCCAAACACATTGGTCAATAAGAAACAAAATGTGGTACCTCTGGGAGACCACCAAGACAATTATCCCTTTTGCTGCTGTTCTCAGGTAGAGATAGGACTACAGGCATCCATAAATAATAAAAATTACAACTTGTTTTAACTGCATGCATGTATTGAATCTATATGACTAATCACAAAAATGTGAAATATTTCCACAAGCACAAACCTATAATTATTCAACTAAACCGACTGGCTCTGCATTCCAACTTCTCCCTCAGTCTCCATTATGAATGTTATTTCTATGCTTCAGAATATCAGACTCTCCTGGTGGGAACAATATGCAGACTTGTCTACACTCTCCCAGCAGTTAGTTATTCAGAACTTGGTCAGTAAACTGGTGTGCACAATTTAAAAGTTTGCTATTAGCGACAGCACAAAAATAAAGATCCCACATCCCACTTAGCTATCTAAAACAGAAACCAGAGATTTAGTTTCAACAGGATAACCAATTGGATGTTTCAAAGATTGATTACAATTTTCCTGTAACCACATGTTTAAAATGTCCAATTCTTCTCATCTTTGTTACAAGGTACAAATGGGGGAAAATTTCCTTCCTTTGATCACCACATGACGCAGAGGTCTAATTGAGCATTGTGTTTCACCACCCCCCCCCCCCCCCCCATGTCCCATGTACAATGCACCAAAATGGAGAAGTATTATTCATGGAAAAGAAAATGGTGGATAAGAAGGAAGCATCCACAGCAAGTCAATAAACCAGCAAAATGTAGACAGATAGTTGGTGAGATTTAGGCTGAGTGGTGTACAGTGAAATATTTGAAGGTAAACTTGAAGAATAACGAGATGTGAAATTGCATGCACAGAACTGTTTAAAAATGATCTGGGGGTTTACAAACAGAAACAAAGTTCAGCCAAACTTCATGAGAAAGGATAGACTCAATCTGAACATATTGACTGAGAAAGTGGTAGAGGCACAACATTTAAAAAGTACTTGGATGTAAATTTTACAGTGGAAAATAATCTATGAATCTATTGTTTATTTCAAGAATCATTCACGTAAATCTAATCTAATCTTGGACATGAGCAGCAACATCCCGGATGTACTGCCCGAGATGATGGCACAGTTGGTGTAGTGGTTAGCGCAACACTTTCACAGCGCCAGCGATTGTGACCAGGGTTTGAACCCATGCTGTCTGTAATGAGTTTGTACATTCTCCTTGGTCTGTTTGGGTGTTCCCCTGGGGGTCTTGTTTCTTCCCACCCTTCAAAAAAAAAACGTAAAGGGACTGTAGGTTAATTTGGTGTACATTGGGCGGCACGGACTCGTGGGCCGAAATTGCCTGTTACCATGGTGTATATCTAAAGTTAAATTTAAAATTTATAGGTGGAGAAGGATACAGGCCTAGCACAGGTAAATAGAATTGTTGTCAATAAGAATCATGGTTGGCATGGAAGAGATGCACCATAGAGGGCATTACTGTATGTACCTTTCTATGATCATCAACTATTTTCTAATATCTTAGAGTCTAGAGAGAAACAGAGGTGGAAGAGACAGAAGCAAGAGTAGATATCAGAGTCCAGAAGACAATGCAGAAGCAGTATTTCAAGCTTGATTCCTTTAACTATGTACCTGTGCAAAACAACATTGTTGTCAGCAGATCCCAAGCTGTGGATTGGCACAACTAATGGTGTCATTGGCTTCAATTGCAGGGCATCATACATATTTTTGCATTTACATATGGGAGATATGAACACCTTCTTCAGCAAGATAAGGAAGAAATTACTGGGAACAAACAACTCTACTTGCATGGAGAGAAGCAGAGAACTGAGACTGCTCAGAACGCAGAGCAAGTTCTGTGGAGATTTCATGGAAGTGTTCAAAAATCATGAAAAATTTTGATTTTGTAAATAAGCCCATTTCCAGGTGCAGAACTGTTGGTCACTGGAGGAGATAGATATGAGAATATTTAGCAAATAAAACATTGGGGACACAAGGGAAAAATAATTCCTGCAAGGGAAATACATTGTTCAAAAGGTGGGAGGGACAGATTCATCAACTTCTAGAAAGAATTGGGAAATTTCCAAAGTCATTGAGAAAGTTAAGGAAATTACTCATTGAATCGCTTCTCCAAATTGGGCAAAAGACATACAATGAACTGGCCTCATCCTGTGGTGTATTATTGCGTACCACAACAGAAAGATATTACAGTATTGTAGCATCTGCTAACAGCAGCACTACTAAAATGAGAGACGTCCACACAGCACAAAGTGAACCAGTAATTGAACTCGAGGAGACTGCCCACTTCCTGTGAGGGGTGCACTGGCCCCTCACGGCGTCGCTCCCCATGCAGCGCCACACAACATGGAAGCAGTGCTGTCCACCAGGCAACGTGTGCCACATCTCCTCAGAAGGGAAGGGGGCCCACACCATCTTGTGTCAGATTACTGGGGCGGCAATTCAGCCTGTCTAACCGTGCGGTCATTCGGCCCACTACAGCATCATCCCAAATTGTAAAAATCTTGATTTTTTTTACCGTCCAAAATCTAACTTTTGGTGTTATTTTGGACGGTAAAAAAAAAATTCATGATTAAATCAGCCATGCTCTGCTGTTCACTGCATGCTACAGGAGGTCACAAAATCAACTCCTGAGCAATCCCCTTACATCAGGACCTGTCATTGGCAATCTTATGTGAGAATTAAATAGCATCAAAATTAGCAATTAAGTGGTATGTAAGTATTTAATTTACTATGTGACTTCATCTTTTTATCCAATTTGAGGCAAAATCTGGAAAATCAAACCTTTAAAATGAAGGATTATTTTCCAGGAGTTTTATTTCTGGCATTTCATTAATGACCAACTGCTACCCCTCAACCATCATATGATGAATTTGCCAAGCACTGATGCATTCTTTCAGGTCACAGAATACATTTCCCCTGTCAGATCCTGTAATGCATCTTCTCAGAGTGCAAAATCAGCATAAACCAACAATTTAAAATTACAAAACACCATGACCACTGCAGTGAGAAAATTCATGTGCATCAACGGAGCTGCATTCAGTGAGACTGAATCATTATTAAAGATAGGGTTAAGCCCTTGCTTTCTCTGTTCTGGTGAATGTGTATTTTCCCACTGATGTTACCCGTCCTGCAAGTGCTTCCAGATTATTATTTCAGATTTTCAGCCTTAGTAGTAGTTGGGCAGAGAGAACAGGAGGGGAGGAGCAGAGAGAAGAGGAGGGAGAAAGTGAACAGGGTGTAGAAAATGGGTGGGCGTGTTGGGCAGAAATGGAAATTGCAACACTATTAAAAAAAGTCCTTCAGACTTTCCAAATGTCTTGCCAGCCTAGGTACAATGATTGGCAATTACCTTGCACGAAACAAGATCTCTGACAGCAGTAGGAAAAATGAAAGTTAACCCAAGACTGTTAAACACTGATTAAACTTAGCTGGGATCATGATCGTCTCAACTGGTATAGAAAATCTCTGCTTATTGATGTAATGCTGAGTCAGCATCTCAACAAGTCAACTACTCTTTGCTCATAGTCGGACATGAAATGGTGTTTTCTTTTCCCTCTCAAGAGTGAATATTTCTACCACTGAGCCAGCTGAGATTTTTGAGTTGAAAGTAATTTCATTTTGGATAGTCAAAGTCATTTTCTTTCAAATCAAAATGCTTGAGTAATCTGCAACCTTTGTGAATAAAATAATATCTTTAAACAAGAATGTCTGCAGTCACTGTGATTGTAGTAAATACACAAAAGTGCTGGAGAAACTCAGTAGGTGCAGCAGGGTCCATAGGAGGTAAAGATATATAACCAATATTTAGGCCATGAGCTCTTACTCAAAGTATGAGCAAAAAGCAGGCAGCCTTTTTTAAAAATAAGTTTTGTTTTGGTTAAAGAGAAAGAATATAAGTTTTCAAATCAAATGTTCCCCCGTCCACAGTCTGGCAGCATACAATGAACAATCAGAACAAGAATTGATTTAAATACCTATGCTTTTATATAGTTTCTCATTCAACAAATGCTGGTGTCATTTTCTATTTTTATTTCAGATTTCCAGTATCTGCTGTTTTGTTTTGAACTTCACAAAGTACATAAATTTATTGGCAGGAACAAACGTGTAATTATTTTGGTATAACAAAATAGCAGCTTGCTTTAACTTCTGTAGTATAAAAATATAACAGCAGTAATTGGAATACAATTTAAATAAGGGTTTCATCTTCCGTGCTTATTTCACTCCAGACAGAATACTTCGAGGAAAATGTCACATTCATTTCAGAATTTCATCATGGAATAAACTACTTGAAGGAATAAACCCTGTAAGTAAATTAGAAGGCTACAATAGGGGGAAGGTGAACCATAAATATCAAGGAAATTTAAGCATTTATTTTACACTCAAACCCACATGCTTTATTACATTTACTTGCTCTTATTTATATTTTCATGGTAGTCACAGAGCATTTTATCATTGTTCTTTCAGTTTGTTTAATTCAAATACTTCCTAATTTGATTGGAAGGTCAAAGGGTTTGATTTAGTGAAAAAACAGTGCCACAGTAAGCTTGCAAGGAGCACAAGAGGACTTTGAAACTTCAGCAGAAAATATTTAGGTATGACAATTTAGATCTGAGATGGTCAGAAACAGGAGAATCTATATTGGGGAACAAAGAAATACATTTTGGATGAAAGGCGCCTTCCGTACATATTGCCTGACTTGTAGTGTCTTTCCACATTTCCTGGTGTGAAGAAATATTTTTGTTGTCTGCATGGAAGAGGGCCCAAATGGAGTAGTTCTTTTGAAACGGTAGCAGATGAAACCCCACCATTTAAAAACAAGGGAGAGAAAGAACTGGAGACAGGCTTCTCCAACGGCAGTAAAGATAGTAACAGCCATTTGGGAAATAAAGTCCTGGAAGAACTGAGCAGGTCATGCTGCATCCAATGAAAGCAATAGGATGTCAATCAACCTGGAAAATATCAGCGGGATTAAACAAAGATGGATCTATGATAGGAAAATTCTGTTCAACGCAGAGGGCTCTTTTAAGGACAGAAGTGGTAGAACGAAGCAAGTGGATTTGGATTTTTAGAAACTGTTTGATAAATTTGCACTCAAGATGTTAATGCACAAGATTACAGTACCTGGATCTAGGGATTATATACTTTCATGGATTGAAAATTGGTCAGAGAGAAGAAATATGTGGGACTATCTCAGGAGGGAAGATGGTGAGTAGTGCAAGGATAAATTCTTAGAGATAGACTAACAATCTGATAGATCAGTGATATGCATGAAGGAAGAGAATTTTTTTCTAAATTTGCTATTGCACCATCAAACTCTGCAATCTTACCCAGTTTTGTCAAAAAGGCTTCAAGGTGATTTAGACATTAAGTGGAAAAAACACAGCACATGCAGTCTAATGTGGAAAAATATAAAGTTAGAAAGTGGAATGGCAGAGTCATTTACATGGTAATAGATTGGGAAATGTTGATGTTGAAACCAATCTAACACTGAAAGCAAGCATACAGATGCAGAAAGCAATTAATACTACAAATGATACTGCCAGTTGATACTAGCCTTCATACAGGTTTCTGTGCACAAGAGAATCAATGACCTGCTACTACACCGAGGTCTTGATGGGATCACAACTGTGTACACTTATTTTTATCTCCAAGAATGGATATACATTCCATGGAGGGAGTGCAGTAAAGGTTTAACAGATTGATAAATGGATTGCTGGTCTGTCTTGTTTGGGAAAAAATAACAAGGGTTCAGAAGAGGGGATCTAATTGAAACTAACCAAATTCAGGATAGGCCTACAAAAACTGGATATGTTGAGAAGGTTTTACCTGGCTGGAGGATCTACAACAGAAGGCTAGATTTTCATCTTATAGAGTAAAATCTTTTGGGCTGTGATGGAGAAATTTCTTCACTCAGAGGCTGATGAACCTGCGGTATTCTCCACCAGAGATGATGTTGTCCAGAATGCTGAACGTAATTGAAGTCGATAAATTCCTAGCCACGAAAGGGAGATCGTGAGAGAGAGAGGGGAGCGCTGGGTTCGGCGCGAGAAAATTAGGCACTGATTTTGGAATATCTATGATTATACTGAATGGTGGAACAGGCTCAGGCCTATTCCCTTTGTTTCTTTGTCAATCTAACTAAATGCAGGACAAAGAAATGAACATGTCTTGTCTGAAGATGCCAAAACAGACCGAATCCTTGAACATTGCCTCTGAGCAAAGAAACAAAGATGATGGTGCTGTGCAGAAAATTCCATTCAATCATTCATGAATGAAAACATTCAGACATCAAGTTTTTGAAATGAAACGAATGTTAATTTCGGAATGTAATGCGAAGAGATTGGAGCCAAATCTAAATGCTTACAATTAGCTGGAGTGATGGAACCAATGAAAGCACCGCACTTAGCTATAAAGACATCCACAAATAGTTTAGATTTGTGACTAACCTGAAATCCCACCTGTAGAGTCCATGCAAGGGCTGCCATTATCATTGCTTCTTATTTCCTCATTGCTCCCATATTTCATGACTGAATTTATAGAAGTCAGTGTATTGAGGAGCTGGGAGTTGAGGGACCCAATCTGTGAATGGGGTTGTTGTCCAAATGCGTCAGCCAATTCAGTATAATTTTCAGCAAGCAGCATCTGCTGCTCTTGCAACAACTTTTGTACGCGCTCAACGTAATGGTTCAACGTGGAATCTGCCCCAGGATTCTGCTCTACACCTTGGCATTTTGTAGCAAACGCAGAATCATCACCACAAGCAATACTTCTCGTTCTCAAACCAACAAGAAAGTTTTGGCTTATGCTTAAATGACCAATTCCAACATCTTCGGTCTTGACAGAGGACTTGTCCAAATTAATGTCACAAGGGGATGTTGTGCCAACACCAACGGAGCGGGTTCTAACAATCGTGTTGATATCCTTCACTCTACCATCTCCCACAGCTACAGTTCGTGTTTCAATGGCTGTCGTATTGGTCTCCTTATTACAGTTGTTCACCATGGTATTGGTGGTAGAGTCTTGAAGGGTTACTGGCTCAGTGTTAGTGAATTGGTTCAATCTATTCACATCTGTGTGCATTTGTTTGTTTGCTGTTTGGGGTACTGCCATTACTTCTGAATCAACTGTATTAATCTGCAATGTGTTTGTGCTGAAAGACCTTAGTTCTTTTGGTTGGCAAATAATGACATCCACTGAACAATCACCAGACCCTGTCGATTTAAATTCCCTAACTTTCATCTTGGTAAAATCTTCATCCTCCATTGTTTCTTCTGTATTAACAGCTGCATCGCAGAAACTTATCTGTCGCCCACAATTCACTGCTTTATCACACATTACAACACGGTGACCCACAGCTTTATCCTGCAATTCCACCTTCTTGTGTATGACCCAGCAGTTCATTGGTACATCTGACCCCACAGCAATATCTTGACATTTAGGCCAACAAGCAACTCCAGTGCTTTGTGCTTGCTGCTGAGTGCCCACACAAGCATCACAATAGTTTACATGGTTACCTACTATTTGGTTTTTCATTTGCACCACTGCTTGCACTGATACACTGGCAGCTGGAGGTTGTGCCATGACATGTTTATCTGTCCTTTTCCTTGATCCAGCAACCTGCAGCTCTAATTTTAATTTATTCATTTCCACTTCGTGAGTAGTGTCCTTTAATTGCACCTCAAGCCTGTAGATTTTCTCTTTCAGTGCATCAATGGTCTGCTGTTGCAACTCTATTTCCATTTCGGCCTCTGTGGTGATTCCCAAAAGAGTCTCAGTGACCCCAACACTGACGTCGGACTGCTCGACAGCTGCCCTCACTGCGACATCTTTGAAACTTCTTTTGGCTTGACTATACACTACAAGTTCATCCATGCTCACATCTGCTCCTACAGCCACCGACCTGTACTCTCTTGCTTTCACCAATTGATGTGTGCTCTGCTTCTCGTCACCCCCATCCTGAATATTTTTCTCAAGCGCTTGCATTTCTGCCGTCAGTTGCCGGAATTCTTCCATTCTCAAAGAAGTCTGTTCTAAGCTTTCCATTTCATCCTCCGAGTCTATGTGCAGTTCTCCACCCTGCTTGTGCTGTAGCAGTTGTTCAAAATGATCTGCATTTCCTGCACTATAGGATCGTTTTCGAAACCCACCAGCAGCATTCTGATTGACAGTCTTTTGGCTTTTCAGCTGTGCTGTTAGTTGCCTTCTCTCTTCCTGCAGCACGGATATTTTTACCTGTAGAATTGGAATTGTTTTCACTTGTTCCTCAAGCTCCTTCAGTCGCCGAAGTGCCACAACCATTTGCTCCCTGATGTGCTGCAGATGCACTGGGGTGACATTCGTGACAGGTGTTGTGATGCCAGAGCTCAAAGGGCTGTGACGAATCGAGCTGCCAATTGAGGAAGCAAAATAAGGATTGTAATCTCCATTTGTCTGGAAGCCATTTTGAATTTGCTGGGAATTCTGGGATACTGGATGAAGTCCTGTGGATCCAATAAATGAACTTGTGCCTCCAAAACTTGCAAACCTAGGGCGCCTTGTATCACCAACAGCCGACTGCATAATCAATCGCTCTTGCTCCAACCTTCTGCGGGTTTCCATCAGAGTTTTTTCAACATGGAAATTATGAGCTACTGGCCTTGGTGATGGCGGAGGTAACAGTTTGTTTTCTTGAACACTTAAAAGTGCTGGGGATGCCTCAGTTCCATTGATCCTTAGATGAGGAGTATGCTGGCTTCTTGCACCAATAAACAAGGATGGTGACAATTTGCTGTCTTCACTGTTGGACGAGGACAGGGATTCTGTGGATGTCCATCCACTAACCTGATCTCCAGCACTTCTGGGGTTTGTAGGACCTTTTGCCACTTTGGACTTTCTTTGAATATTCAATTTCTTTATCGTATTTCCTCGTTGTATATCATCTACATATTTTAGAAAGTCCAGGTCAATTTGAAAACCATAAGGAGTTTCCACAGAATATGGAGATTGTGGATCCTTCTCATCTTCTGGGTTTAAGGAAACATTTCCTTTTTCTGTTGGGGAAAATGATAAATGAAATTGTTAGTTTGTTTTTATTGTCCATGCAAGCAACACGTCTATTTCCAAAAGAAATTGGCAGAAATAAGAGGTTTTATTTTAAATTACTTCAATCTTTATCAAAACATAATGACAATCTTTTGGTAACTTAAATGAGTGCTCACGTACTTAAATTCTGAGCAATTTATATTCAGTCTCATAAGATCACTTTTAAATTATGTTTTGTGCTGGCCAGTTTGAGTGAACTGTGAATAATTTTCCAAGTGAATCATTCACTCACATCATTTTATGATGACCAGTGCATACATAAAACATTTTTGTTAGTCTGTTGTCCACGACTTTCCTCCGATAATTATTTAGCTTCAACAAAGGCATAACTCAGGCAGTACAATTTTTGGCATGAACATTCAAGTTTCCAGATTCTCGTCACTCAGATCCCCTGTTGTCCACCTTTTCACAAAGGTAATTCCTCCTAATGCTCAGAACAGAAAGACGGAAGGCACACTTCAAAGGGTTTGTAATCTTATTACAAGTCACATCTACTTCATGGATTTAACAATTTTATTAAGATGGTACATTAAATGGATAAAAATTTATCACTCTGAATACCTCGATTTGAACAGATTTATGGCATTCTGCTAAAAATGGAACTTAATGCAGCTTAAGCTTTGAAGCTGTACTGTTGCGCCTTAACCAGATGACTACACTCACTGCAGTGAATCGTACAGTGACAGGTTCCACCAGGGCAAGGGTTAGAAATATAACAAGAAATTGCACAAACAAATCCTGTTGAAACAAAAGAAATACTGCTGACAATATTTCCTTTTATCCAAGTTTACTACAAAAGAGAGGAGGAGAGTTCATATTTTTACTAACTTGAGGAGTTTTAAAGACCGACTCTATCCCCTTGTGTTTAGCCAACAGCTCTTTTACTTGCTACAGTACAGTCCTAATCAAGTTTTGCTCAGCTCTGGGCACATTCTCTAAAAATATGCAGTCAGACCCGTTTCTGACAAGAGTTAGAAATTCCACAGCAAGTGAGGAGCTGCCTAATCAAACAGGAGGGAAGAAAGAGCATTAAAAAAAACTGCTGGAACAAAGTTATCCAGTCAAGCTAATTATTGTATATTATGGAGCTGTTTTGAAGCAATGCTACAGCATTAAAAAACGGCTGCTCCTTCAGACTTATGAACTATGACAGTTTTGGCCTATTCTACCAAACAGGAAAGGAGAATTCCATTACTTACAACTGCAGACAAGCAACTGTGAGGAAACAAGATCCAGCTTGAGTAATGGTGGCTAAGTTTACATTCAAACTTCTCTCTCCTCTCTCCCTTCAAACCCCAAGAAACAATTTGCTTCTGTAATCTCTGATACGGGACTTAAACACATTTTCAGCAAACTTCAACTGGACTGCAAAACCTCGTCAATCGAAGCCCTGCCTGCTCTGACTCGTGCTGTGCCCTATAAGGGAAAATTCCAGTATTAGCGTAAACTTAGCCAAGTACAGCACACCGTAGCACATGCTGGACTGACACCAATGAAATGCCTTTTCGGAATATGCCCCAGCTCTCCCACCTGCTGTTGAACACTGTCTTTTTAAACTGAAACAGAGCTTCTTCTGTTCATTCAACTGACATGTTTAAAAAAATGTAAAGCATATTCTGGTAGAATGTAACATTGATCCAACAAGTGTTGGTGGTGGAGGAGGGCGTCTACAAGCTTACATTTCTTAATAAAATTCACACACTGCAGCAGTTTAAAACTCTTAACAGCAATGGAAATTGTTGGCTTGTACAAGTCTTGAAATAATTTACACCTTTAAAAAGTAAAGTATACTTTACACATCTGTAAAAGTTTAGTTTCAAATTTTGGAAATTGATCACACACACAAATTAATGAGCTATTTGCTTCATTCAGTAGTTCTTGTTTTCATTTTTGAACGCTTGATCACGTATTACCAGCATGGGGTGGGAATCAAATATTTCACAGCTGTGTTTCTTCACCAGTTTTAAGCCTTTGTGTTAAGAGAGTGAGGTATCAGCCAAATATCCAGCTTTCATTGAATGCTATGGTTCCATCTCAAGTTCAGAGCATCCATGTGCCTTTGTTATTGGATACTACCCATCCATTCAGAAGCATCTTTCTTGTGACTGCCTGATGCATTTGGCTGACAGTTGAACCAGTGATTGGATAACAGCAGGTTTGATGGGGCTGGGCCAGCAGACCCAAATGAAAAGCTTGATGAGAGCAGACAAGACAAGACAACTAGGCCCATCTGGGAATCTTGGTATTTATCACAAACAACGTGGACACCTGCCTATCACTTTCCCCATAGGAAAGCAGAAATATTCTTAAACATTGTAAAATCATGCATGAGGAACTGATCAGTTGTCAATTATATGTAACAGTGCATTCTGCACATCAAATATGTGATTTTCTGCATTACACCAAGTAATTTATGTGATACTGAATAATATTAATGGCCTTCAAATTAATTATTCTTAATAATCAACAGAATGACATTAATCTGTACAGCAATCTGGCAGTGTGTGTCCAACATTTAAATTATAACTGTGTGGGGGCGCACATCGAGACGCAAGCGAACCAGCTCCGAAATGTTATGGCTGCAGCAGATGGCACTGCCGAGTGCATCTTCTCCCGTGCTCAAACGGGCCGTGCAAGTGCACTTGGCTGCGTCATCATGTCACTTCCCATGTGTGGGTGGGCCTTATAAGGCGCAGCACAAGCTTTAAAAAAAAAACTTTAGAAGTGCAAGCAACTCACAGTGTGCAGTCTTTTATTTCACTTCCCTCTACATTGGTGACCCCATCGAGCCCAGATGATTCTGGACTCTACACCATGGACGCTGCAGCAAAGAAGTGGCTATGAAATTGCCAACCTTATGGACACTTCGCCCATGCACTTGGTTCAGGCAAGCAGGAGTGCAATTTCATTTCTGGCAGATCACCTCCGACTTGACAATGTTTTAACATATCGTTAGCTCCCTAGACCAAGAGACCGCAGCCAGAGTGGACAACCTGATACACAACACGTATGAGGAAGGAAAAAGCCCAGCTCTCAAGAAACTCCTCCTGAGTACTTTTAGCCTGTCCAGATGTCAGTGCGTTGCCAGGCTTATGCACCAAGATGGCTTAGGAGACAGTGCACCTTCCGCCCTTATGGATGAAATGCTCACACTTACAGAGGGCCACAAGCCAGGTCTCATGTTTGAGCAGGCCTTCCTGGAACAGATGCCAGATGACATACAACTGGCAGACGAAGTTTTTCAGACCCACTCAAGGTCGTGGCCAGAGCAGATGTGTTGTGGCGTACGAAACACGAAAACAAGTCCGCCGTGAACCAGTTGACTAGGCCCCATCTGAACCGAGCAAAACCGCGCCGCCGCAAGCCAGCAGAGGCACAGAATGCTAACTGGTGTTTTTAATTACAAATGCTGTGGGGCACAAGCACGAAGATGAAGGCAGCCCTGCTCATTTTTGGAAATGCCCAGGCCAGCTGCCGCTCACGGCTACGGTGGCTAGCCACACCAATAGCCTATTGCACACCACTGACAAGGCTAGAAGCCAACATTTCATGGTCAACATGGACGCTGAACTCAGTGTCATCCTGCCAACCGCCCTGGAAACACAAAAGCGTCCACGAGGTCCCACACTCTGGGGGGCAAACAACACCGACATCAAGACCTTTGGCACGTGCAACGTTCAAATACAACTTGGCAGAGAAAAGTTCCAGTGGAATTTCACACTACCCTCTGTGGACATATCACTCCTCGGCGCAGACTTTCTATGAGCCCACAGGCTGCTGGTGGACATGAAGGCCAAACACCTGGTCCACGCCCAGACATTCCAGACTGTCCACCTTAAAGCAACCAATGCTCGCAATGCAAGCATGGCCACGGTGAGCGCCCCAAAGGACGAGTACAGCCACATCCTAGACGATTTCCCATCCATCCTCAGTTTATTTCTGCCATGTCACAGCATGGGGTGCAACACCATATCCCGACCGAGGGCCCCCCGCTCCATGCCAAAGCCAGAAGCTTCCCCTGGAAACGGGGGCCAAAGAAGAGTTTTCTCGGATGCAGGAATTGGGCATAGTCCGCAGATCTGACAGTCAGTGGATGTCCCCACTTCATGTGGTCCCCAAGTCCTTAGACAGGCGGTAATTAATGACTCTACCACACCCGACTGCAACACAATCCTGCATATACAAGATTTCACGGCCAACCTGCGTGGCGCAAAGGTTTTCTCAAAGGTTGACGGCCATCAACAATCCATTCAGACTTTCTGAATTCCTCCGCCTGCCATTTGGCCTCAAGAATGCGGCACAAACCTTTCTGTGCTTGATAGACGTGGTGGGCAGAGACCTGGACTTTGTGTTCATCTACCTGGATGACATACTCATCGCAAGCAAGGACCATGAAGAGCATGAGGATCATCTCCACAGAATCTACACACACTTGTCCAATTTCAGCCTCACAGTCAACTTGGCAAAGTGTCAGTTCAGCAAAGACTCCATGCAATTCCTGGACCACACTATCACTGTAGAAGGGGCAACAACATCAACAGAAAAAGTTGCAGCCATATGCCAGTTCGGCTGCCTGAACATCCTCAACGGCCTCCAGGAATTCACTGGGATGGTTAATTTCAATAACCGCTTCTTCCCAGGGGCAGCACCCATCATGCAACCACTGTTCACCATGATGTTGGCCAAATGAAAGGTTCTAGATTGGACAGAGGAGGTCAACGAGGCTTTCACCGCAACTAAGAGCACCCTGGCCAAAGCCACCCCAGATCAAATGTGCCCATGGCCCTCACTGTTAACACATCAGCAACAGCCATCAGGGGTGTCCTTGAACAGTTTGTCGATGGTCAGTGGAGGCTGTTAGCCTTTTTCAGTCACCATCTACGCCCCCTGGAACTTAAATACAGCGCATTTGACAGGGAACTCCTGGCACTCTACCTTGCCATTAGACATTTCCGCTACTTTCTGGTGAACAGACCATTCACGGTTTTTTTCCAACCACGCATGCCTTCTCTATGGTTGAGGATCCCTGGTCAGCGCACAAGCAACGCCACCTATCGTACGTATCAGATTTCACTACTGCCATCGGGCACCTCTCTGGCAAGGACAATGTTGTGGCCGACACCCTTTATCGACCCACCATCCAAACCTTGTCCCCCGGGATGGACTACTCCCAACTGGCGCAGGCCCAAAAAGAGGACGTGGAAACGCAGTTCTTCCATACAGCCATCACTGGACTCTACTTTAACGACATCAGCTTACCAGGCAGCTCCGACAAACTGTTGTGCGATGTTTCCACTGGCTCACCACGCCTGGTCATACCACAGCAATGGAGGTGCCAGGCAGTCCATGACCTCACCCACCCATCCATAAAGACCACAACATTCATAGTGGTGGAGAGGTTTGAAATGGTATGGCTTGAGGAAGGAAGTTGCCAAACTGGCCCGCAATTGCACCCAGTGCAGTCCTCCAAGGTCCACCAACGTGTCAAGACTCCTGTCCAGCAGTTCGACTGTCCGAAGAGACAGTTTGAGCATATATATGTCAACATAGTGGGCCCACTATCTGTCTCCCGGGACACTCAGTAACTGCTAACGGTGGTAGACCACACCACAAAATGGCCAGAAGCCATCCCATTAAAAGACACTTCAACAGATTCCTGCTCCAGGGCACAACTCACGCATTGGATTGCAAGGTTTAGGATACGAGCTCATATTACCACTGACAGAGAAGCACAGTTTACATCGGCACTGTGGACACAGCTAGCAACTCTATTGGGCACTAATCTGCACCACACCACTGCCTACTACCCGCAATCCATTGGCCTTGGCGAACGCTTCCACCACCACCTGAAGTCAGCTCTCATGGCCTGTTTAACTGGCTCCAGCTGGATGGACAAGCTCCCCTGAGTCCTACTGGGCATCCGAACTGCACCCAAAGAGGACTTGCAGGCCTCCTCCATTGAATTGGTGCATGGCGCCCCATTAATCCTGCCAGGTGAATTCTTCCCACCGTTCGAGATCCAGACACTGAGGGGAGAGCAGTGTAGCAAAAGTACCGGACAGGTTAGTCTCCTTCGCACTCCCCCCCCCCCGCCTTACACCATGGGCACTGGCCCGCGTCCATTCCTTAGGACTTATTAACTACACTTTGTTTTTGTCCACCGTGGACCGCATTTCACCCCCCTACGCAGCACGGGAAAAACATTCACACTGGACATTGTGGGTAGAGAGGAGCTGTTCACAGCCGACTGGCTGAAGCCCGCACACCTCGACCTCAGCCAGACGGTCGTGCCAGTGCAACCCAAGCTCTGGGAATGACCTCCCAAAGATCAAGCCCACTACTCTCAGGGGTAATGGAATGCTAGAGCCGGTTCTTGGGTGGGGGGGCGTGGTTGTGTTGTGGTGCATATTGAGACGCAGACAATCTGGCCTCGCGATGTTACGGTCATGGCAGCGGAGCAGCCGCATCAAGATGGCACCACCAAGTACATCTTCTCCCATGTTCAAACAGGCCAAGCACGCTCACTCGGCTGCATCGTGATGTCACTGACCATGCAGCGTGGACTTTTCAAAACAAAACCGTTGCAAGTGCAGCAATTCACAGTGTGTATTCTTTTATTTCACTTCTCTCAGTAACTACCGGTACAACTGTGTCCCTTGTTGCAATCAAAATTTGTAGAGGCATGTCATCACGAGAAGAATTTGGAAAGAGTGCACATATTCCAGGTGCTGGGAGGTGGGGGGGGGGGGGGGGGGGTTGGTGCTGGTGTTAGGGATGCTCATCACACCATGAGGAGATTTGGAAGTGACCCTCCTGGCTCATCAAATCTGGGCAAACTAATGCACAGGGGCCTCCTCTAATGAAGCTGCTCATAATTTGTATCAATGATTTGGATGAGGGGAGCAAGTATAACATTTCTATCACTTGATGATGCAAAACAAATGAGAGTGTGAGTTTTGAGGAGGATATGGAGAAATTTCAGGGAGGCAGATGGAATGAAACATGACATCCATTCTCTTTTAAAAAAATTGAAGGTGTTTTGAGTTGTGAGAGTTTGAAAGCCTAGTATTCAGAGAGCCAAGAGGATCATCGTGCTAGAACCACAGGAATTTGACATGCAGATGCAGCAAGAATTTTGAAAAGCCAAAAAGTATCTTTCTGTTTTTGGCAAGAGCATTTCAATGCAAAACCATGTCTTACAGCAATTAAGTAGTACCCTGGTAAATGACTTCTGGAGTATTGGCTGTAGGTCAAGTCTACCTCTCCGAGGAAGAGTAAACTTGCAATAGGGATAGATTTCTGGGATGGGAGGATTATCCATGAGGAGAGAACAATAAATATACTGTTGAGAAGTTGGAAGTATGAGATGATCTCACTGAATCATGCAAAATTCTTGCAGGCTTAAATGGGCAGGTATGGGGAGGAAGTTCCCATTGGCCGAGGTGCCTTCTATGAGAAATAATTGTCACCGTGCAAGCCATTCATGGAAATCATCAGAAAAATATCTTCACCAATCTATGAAGTTCTCAAACAAAGAGTCGTGGAGGCTCAGTTGCTGTGCATATTCATGAAAGGTAGATTTTTGAACATAAAGAGAATCAAAGGATATGGATTATTTCAGAGAACTAGTGCCAAGGTAAGATATCAGAAATAATTTTATTGAATGCCTGAACAAGAGGGACTGAATGACCAAATACAGAACCAATCTTCCTGTATCTGAAGAAACAAAATAATCTGCAAAGCGAATGCACCTTAATTGTGGCAAGGGATCTTGAGGCAAAAGAGAATAGAGGAATGGGAGGAAATGTCAGGAGCATGGTATACTTTTTAAAAAATACAAGCAATCATTCAAATAGCTCAGATATTTCAAAAATCTGTAATTATGAGAGTAACAAAGTGATTACCATTATACGGTTAAAGATCATGGATGGAAGCTGAAACAATAGGAGGGGCAGGGGGGAAGAATAATTAGTAACAAAGTGATTACCATTATACGGTTAAAGATCATGGATGGAAGCTGAAACAATAAGGAGGGTGCAGGGGGGGGAAGAATAATTAGTAACGTCTCCTTACAATTTTAATCTTCCCAAATTCACAACAATTCCAGATCAATGAAATGCAGATAAGGGTCAGGTAAGTCATCATTAAAGTTCTTAGTAAAGGAACCAACTGAGAGATTATTAAAAAAAACTAAACCAGCCCAAAATATGGCATTGTTGCAGGAATATTGTATGATGTTAATTGTTAATGTGAATCAAATATTTCATGCTAAAAGCAGAACAATATCCTTCTAAAAAAAAAGGATCATGTGTGCTGCCTTGTACAGGCCAGTACAGCTGTGTAGGTCAAAGCTCCAATAGTACATTGTATCCAGATGTGTACACAATAACTGGTTTTCATACTATCATTTGAAATGCAATCATACCCATGGGCTGCAACTCATTTACAGCTCAAACAGCTGCACTAAGTAGTACTATTTTGTTCCACTTTAGACAATATCTGCTTGACATGCTCAATGGACCCTAAACCTTGAATGGAGAAACTGGCTCATTGTCATGCATAGTACAAGTGCTAAAACAATAGATGTATATCAAACATTTGATATTTTTTAATTGGCGAAACAAGATTTCCTGTCAAATCAAACTTAGTTTAAACAATTGAGTACAAAAAGAATTAAATCAACTTCCAAATTAAAACCATCTACATGAAAGATCCATGAGTAAAACACATGAACATGCTGATAGGAATATCATCTTCAAAGCTTTCACAAAACTCATTCAACAAAATACTGCAATAATACATAAATTAACATTTATGTTATCCTTGTTTGAACCAAGTACAAGAAATACATTTTCCCAATTTGAGACAGAGCTTATTTTGTCATTCGTTGTGCTTTTCTGGTGATGGCCTACTTCTAATGACACTGGAATTGTGATCTCTACACAGTGTTCTATTTTTCCTTGCAGTCAAATGCAAAGTATAAAAGCGCCTTTGAGTATTGCTCAGATCTAACTGTTAGATACCATGTCAACCTTAGCTTGGCATTTGGTATGGAGCCACACATTTCTGAAGATTGAAACATTGTGCCATTTGTACACATTTCAGTTGACTAATACTGCATTAAGTCCTTGCAATATTGGTCAAAAGACAATTAGAAATGCCTTCATCTTTTTGTTTTTATATATATATTTTTATATAATAAAAATTTTTGGATTAATAATTAATACTTAATTAATACCTTTTTTGTTTTGTTTTGTTTTTTTTGTTTGTTTTTATATATTGATCTTTTTTTAAGATATATATTTTTTATTTTTTTATTATTATACTAATAGTATTAATTCTTCACTCTTTATCGTGGGGGTGGGGAGGGGGGTTTAGGGGTTAAAAATAGTTTTTTTTTCATAGTCTTAGTTTTTAGTCGTTAGGGGAGATGCCGAGATTGGTATTGTATTAACTATTTTATATTATACTTGTATTACTTTATTTTTTTTTTGTACGTGTATTACTTACTTCCTTTATATGTTAAAATTAATAAATAAAGTTTCAAAAAAAAAAGAAATGCCTTCAGCTTCACTTTATAACCAGAGAAGATGAGGTAATGACATCACCAGTTTATAAACTGACCTCATAGGTCCAAGTTAATTTCTGGCTGCACACTGAGGTAGGAAATCACTGTGGACAATGACAATGAGTTACAAGTGGACTTGGTGACAACAGAGGAATAGGTGGGGAGAAATATCACTGCATTATGATATACATCATAACAGCCACTTGATAACTCTAGACAGTAACATTTTGATCCATGAAAATGCCCCTGATAGTTTACAAGCAGTACATTATCTAGATGGTTTTATAGACGGTTGATCCAGGTAGATGAAGTTCAAAACCTGCACAACACAAACTGAATGAAACAGTTTGTTTCCAGTGAATTTGCAATCACAGTCACTTAAATCAACTGAATCACTAGATCGTATTAGTAGGGCTCAAAATGCCACTGTTTTGAGTGAGCACTTATTTTTCATACAGACCAGGCTGGGCCAAATGTCATGAGTTCAGGGTAATTAAATCAGGTTCTCATGAGTCTTACTGCATGGGATTTTGGTGTTGCTACTTGCAATCCTATCCATTTTTTTTTTATGTGAACACTACATACAAAACCATTGACAGTGTTAAATATTTAAGCTTCATAAACAGTAAATAAAAGTTAAAAAAAACCCTTTTTTAAAAAAATGGTTTTACTGTGTACAACTACAGATTTGACTAGTCTGCAGATTCTTAGCAATTCTGGAAGAAGTTCTTTGGATGAAATCCACATGGAGTGTGTTATGGAACCCTGTCCCAGATGCAATAATGACTTTTAGAGGGAACACAGCTCCAGACTTTCAGGAATTTTGCTTTCTGGTAAAATTAACACAATAACTGTTCCTTGAAATAAACCAAATGGCTCTGGTTAGTTAAGGACAAACAGATTTAGTCTACTGGCTAGGTTGTATCCATTGATAAAATTTATTTCAAATACTACTTTGTAAGATTTAAACGTTAACGACATACACATGTACATATGCAGCTTGCATTCATTAATGCAACACACAATAATGGAGGCTGCTCAACTCAACCTCTTGTATTTTTCCTCCACATCTACCCTGACCCAAAGCATGTATAGGTAAGTGGAACAAAACGTACTCTGCTGTGTATACATTGCTTTTGATCAATAGGCAACACATGCTCTGTCCCAGGCAAATCTTCATTACCAGGATGAAGTACTGAGCGAGGCCAACATTGGATCTTACCCAAATTCAGAATACCTGTATTTCTATGAAAATAAGTAATTTGATCTTTACTTGGGATCTGAGTGGGACAGTTAGCCTCTCAATAACAACAGCAAAACCTGAAGCTCTTTGCCACTTTAGAGAATTTTTTTGATGGTCTAGCATACATGATCAATATTATTTACAATAAATCAAAACAGTTTATGATTTTGTCCACACTTTCTCAATTACCAGTCCAGCTGTGGCTTAATGAATGGCAATCTTGCCTCAGAAGATTTTGAGCTCAATTCGCAACCTCTCGTCAGAAGCACAAAAATTGAAGGTGACCCGTTTTTGGGGGAGGCAGTAAATCACAGATCCACTCGCTGAATGAGTGTAAAAGATTCCATAAGACCCTGGTTAAAGTTCATTGCTAACATTACTCAATATCTGGCAAGTATTACACTGCTGTTTACGGCAGCTTGCCTGTTGCATTTTTTTTTTTACAGTGCATCTCAAATTATTTCATTAGATGCAAAACCTTTTCCACACTTCTCCCTGATGTTATGTCTTTGTTATATCTGCTTATATAACTTCTCATATTTAATGCCTGCTTATTCCTATTTAATCATTTGTGCAGATTTTTTAACTCGATGTCTTGGTTGCTCAGTTCTTTGTCATGTTGTTACGCCCTTGTCTGCCACTCATCAGGCATTTTCAATGTTTTTAAACAACTTTCTGATCCCAAGTCAATACCCTTCAGATTCTTTTGTATTTGCAGCTGGGCTCCCCTTGGCAACCGCATGCATGTCCTCACTCCTGCCTCCTCCTGCTTTTGCTTTATCATTGCAATAATGGATACTGGGCCCAGATTTCCCCTCTCTCCCGATGCTCTCCCAGAATTTGCCTCTCTACTGCAACCTACTGTTGAACATTGTCTTTGGGTAATGAGTAAGGTAGCACAATGCTATTGCAGTGCCAGAGATCTGGGTTAGAATGCAGTGGTGCCTCATGCATGTCCTCCCCATGTCTTTGTGGTTTATTCCCATCCTTCAAAATGTAGGTGGGGGGAGGTTGTAGGTTAATTGAGTTTTTGGGCAGCACAGTTCAGAGGCCAGAAGGGTGCATTACTGTGCTGTATGTCTATATTTTTTAAAAAAAAATATTAAGCCAGTGGTTGTGATGTTATTTCAAAACAAAATGGGTGAATTTGCAGAACCATTGAAGACATAACACACTGTAATAGGAACTGGGGGGGGGGGTGTGGGGGGGGTGGAAGAGGAATTAAAGAGCCTGGCAATGTCGAGAGGCATCAATTTTCATATTGTCCATTGTGTAAATAAGGATTCAAATGTCAGAGGACTAAGGCAACTGGAATCTGATGTGTTGGAAGGCTGCAGGGAACAGGTAGTAAGGGATGTGAATTCAAGGGCAAAAATTAGAAGACAGAAAATTGAACTTTTGGTGGTAAGGTCATGGCTGAAGAGGTTAGTAAACTCACCAAGCTGATGGGTTCATAAAAGATGACAAGGAGAATGGAGTTTAAAATATTCCTCAAAATCCATCCATCAAATTAACCTGGATTTTGCTCTGACAGGCAGAGGCAAGTGCTTGTCATTTTGAGGGATTCCATGTCAAGGGGTGTATAGTTAAGGTAGGTAGGGAGGAGATAGGTTCAGCTTTGACTGAGGAGAAGGGGAAGTAATTGCACTGAAGGGGGAAAGAATGAAAAGCTGGCTTTGGAAGAAGAAAACAACCTTTCTGTTCTTTTTCCGAATGTGCTGCAGCACGATCTAAAGAGTTTACTTCTGAACTGTCAGATTTCATGGATTGGTGCTGGTACATCCTGTATGACTTTATTTTTCCCTTTAATGATTTCCTCTTTCATATAAAAAATGTCAGTGATTACAGGAAAGTGCTTTTCCTGGGATCTTGTGCTTTAAAGAGGTGAACAAGCTGTTGCCCCACCCATAACAAGCTTCAAAAACATGCTCGTCAGTGATATACAATGTTGATTGCCCTAACACTAACTAAATTCACCAGATTAATTCTTATCATTGCATTATAAATACACCATGCAAACGAAATGTACTTTTATATCACTTGTTTATCAAACATTTGCTTGCAACGAAAATTAAACTGTTACAAATCAGGAATTCTACACCTGCGTGAAATAGTACAAATCCTGAGCAGCAGGATTACTCAGCATCCATTGACAATAAAATCAGTGTTCATTTCAATACCAGGGAGAGGGAAGGAAAAGGGGACAATGGCCTGCAAATTGACTCAATGCAAGGTTTTACAACAGGGTGGAGATTGTTTTTTCACCAGATGAGATTTTAAAAGTTCATTAATTTTCAAGGACATTTTAAAATAAATCTTTCAAATAGCTTGTCAGTTTGAGAAGCATATATCCAAAAAATGTTTGTAAAAAGGCTTCTGAATACAACTAATTGGTGCTAATACTGCAAGTTAGTCCAGTCCTACTGTAGTTTTAGGCATACTAAATGTCTGTTTTCTTTTTACAGGCAGGTTTTGCTAAATTTGACTGCCAAATTATTTTCATATTTATGGACACAGAAAACAATCAAGCAGAAAGGTATTCTGAAAATAAATCTCAAAGCAAAATGCCTCAGGTTTTGTGGATTTATTGGAGGCTTTTGGGTTTTTTTTTAAAAAAGAGCTGTATTTTAATAAAAGTTAGTGCTTTGCTTGCTCCAGAGCACTACATCTTCTCCAAAATACTATTGAAGAATGATGCAAATAAAGAAGATTTGAACTTGGAGTCAAGAGTACAAACAATAAGTTTTGGGATGTATTGTGTATCAACTATACCTTTTTTTTAAAAAAAAACCCACAAAATTAACATTAATTTCCCATAATAAAATAGCATATTACCTCTGGAATGGCCATTCTCACAGACAGGACGTCTGTGAGGTGGGGGTAGGTTGAATCAAAGTTACCTCCAAAATAACTGAGTTTTTAAAATATTATCCAAATATTCTCCTTTTCAGAAGAAGACCCCACCCAGTCCCTGCCTCCAGGGGCGACCTCTCTTATCTTTGATGGAAAGGTGACTCTCAGCTCCAAGCACCTGGTGGGAGAGAAGCAGGCGACGGCTGGCTCAATGTGGGAGCAATGGCTGTTTTCCTTACCCATAATCTCCATGCAGGCTGGAACCACTCTGCGTATCCCTGGTGCTCCAGTGAATTCTGTGCTTGGCAGCACACTGTACCACTATTGCCACATCGGGAGTTAGATGGGGTGGGGGGGGCAGTCAACAGATGGCTGGAGCGAGGCAGTCAGGCGTATTGTTGAGGACAGACTACAGTTCAGTTTAGATTGCAGGCTGGACACAAAAATATCGGGCTTTTGCAGGAAAAATGCCGGGATGGAAATTAGCTTCTAATTTCCGTCCTGACCTTTTTACACAGCCTGCATTGTGGGAAATTTGTGCAAATTCCCTGCTTCTCAGCGGCAATGTAAAAGTTGTATTGGACTGATCAATAGCCACTTTCACACTGCCAATCTTCCTAGGAAGTGAGAAAACTTCCTGGGCAGCCTTTCCCAAATCAGCAACTCAGCATTTTAAGAGGGATCCTGCCTCCAGCAGTGACAACACAGGAGCAGGTTGTGCTTTGACACTGCCAAACAATTAGTGAGTTAACTCAGCCAAGCTCTAACACTTGCCCCCACCAAGTGTCAGAGCCCGGTTGAATTTAACTCGCCCTGCCAGGTTGAGACGCTTCACACTGCACAATTACTGGGAATAGACCTGCTAAATTAGTCAGTTAACTCACATGGAATCGGCAGTATGTAAGGGGCTTATCTATGCCTCTTATTAAACACATTTTGCTCCTTCAATTTTGTTTCTTGATACAAATGCAAGACTACATGTGATAGTAGATTCTATCACCAGTGTGTATATGTACAGATAGTAGTGTAGGATGACTGTGAATGGCTGAGAGTGTAGCCACACCTACTGGCAGGTCTTAAAGGATTGCTCCTGGCTAGACCAGGTCATTCTGGACTGGTCGGCCTACTTGTGATATGCTCCAGTCTTTTAGTTAATAAAAGCCTTGGTTTGGATCAACAAGTCTTTGGATCTTTCGACGCGCATTACAATACATATAAAATGAAGGCACGTGCAGTTGACTTGCTTCTCTTGTAATCATCTTCCTCCCACACAGTGGAAAATGTCATCCTTTATTTAGTGGACAGAGACCCAGAGAGAGCAAGAGAGAGAGACTAGCCCACATATCGCTGACTCATCAGCAATAAACAACCAGCAATGATAGAGCCAGCTCATTCAGCAGAATTTCCTTGTAAACTTTCTATTAACTGCCAAACAAAAGGTCTTAATTTTATCACCATTATTCCTCAAAATTTGAGCGTCATCTTTGAGGAGCTAACAAAGTTTAAATTACAAAAATAGTCCATACGGCCAATAAAGCAATGTTTTATTATTACATGGTTTTTGCTGATAACACACCTGTACTTTGAGCTCTGGTTGTTAATGATTAGACAAAGGCTACAAATTGATGGCAGAATATAGGAAATTGTTTTGTTGTTTTGAAGCACGAGGGCACTGACAGTTTGCTTATAAAATAAGGGTGCTGTGGGGCTTGAGCAGTAATTAGCACTTGTGATCATGTTCTTAAAGGACCATAAATTTTAAAAAAATTTAAAAAAAAGCTTAAATTATAGGAATGCTCTCAAGGAAAAAGGACAAACAAATTACATATAACCCAACGGATATCAACGAAAACTTCAGGGAATTCTACGAACAATTATATCAAACTGAAAACGAAGGGAAAGAAGGCAAAATAGATGAATTTCTAACTAAAATTGAACTACTGAAATTACAAACAGAGGAGCAAAATAAATTAATAAAACCATTTGAAATAGAAGAAATACAGAAGATATTAAAAAAAAACTACCGAACAATAAAACACCGGGAGAAGATGGACTCCCAATAGAATTCTATAAAACATTCAAAGACTTATTAATTCCTCCTCTCCTGGAAGTAATGAACCAGATTGAAAAAACACAAAACATACCAGATTCATGCAAAACAGCAATAATTACAGTAATACCAAAGACGGGTAAAGATCCAATAACACCAGCATCGTATAGACCAATATCTCTACTTAACAGAGATTATAAGATAATAGCTAAATTATTTGCAAACAGATTGGCTGACTGTGTACCAAAAATAGTAAAACTAGACCAAACTGGATTTATTAAAAAAAGATGAACAACGGACAATATCTGTAAGTTCATTAACTTAATCTATGCAGTACAAGGAAACAAAACTCCAACAGTAGCGGTTGCTTTAGATGCAGAGAAAGCCTTTGACAGAGTAGAATGGAATTATTTATTCAAAGTACTACAAAAATTCAACCTTCCAGAGAAATATATTAATTGGATTAAAGGATTATATAAGGGGCCATTGGCGAAAGTGACAGTAAATGGATATATATCAAACCAATTTAAATTAAGCATATCAACAAGGCAGGGATGTCCACTATCTCCCTCACTGATCGTGTTAGCTATAGAACCACTAGCAGAACTGATAAGAACAGAAAAAATACGAGGGATAAAAATAGAAGAGAAGGAATATAAAATCAGTCTATTTGCAGATGACGTTATAATATACTTAACAGAACCAGAAATATCAATAAAAGAATTACATAAGAAATTGAAGGAATATGGAAAAGTATCGGGGTACAAGATCAACGCAAATAAAATTGAGGCAATGCCAATGAATAATGTGGATTTCACAAAGTTTAAGGAAGAATCACCATTTAGATGGCAAACACAAGCAATTCGATACCTAGGTATACAACTAAATAATAATCTCGGCCATCTATATAAACTAAATTATCAGCCATTAATGAAAAAATTACAAGATGACTTAGAGCACTGGAAAGACTTACCACTAACATTGATAGGAAGGATAAACTGTATTAAAATGGACATCTTCCCAAGGATACAATACCTATTTCAATCATTACCAATTCACCTAACAGAGAAATTCTTCAAGGAGCTAAAGAAAATAATAAGGAAATTCTTATGGAAATGGGGGAAACCGAGGATAGCACTAGATAAATTAACAGAATGGTACAAACAAGGAGGCTTACAACTACCAAACTTTAAGAATTATTATAGAGCAGCACAATTAAGATACCTATCAGATTTTTATCAAACAAGGGAAAAACCAGATTGGACCAGATTAGAGCTAGATAAAATAGGGGAGAAGATACGTGAGCATATACTCTATAAGTGGGATGAAAAATTGGTGCAAGGTAGGAATTCACCAGTATTACACCATCTGCTCAACATTTGGAAGAAGATTCACATAGAAAGGAATAAAATAAATTATCAACTACCAAAATTAATATTGACACAAAATCAACTAATCCCTTTCACAATAAATAACCTTTCCTTCAGAGAATGGGAGAGAAAAGGGATCAAAAGAATAGAAAATTGTTTTTCGGGAAATAAATTATTATCTTTTGAACAAATGAAGGACAACTATAATATAACTCACGATACAAGGTTTGCATACCACCAACTGAAAACCTATTTGAAGGACAAATTGGTAAACAGTCTGAGGTTTACCAGAAGGAAGCAATTTTGAATATGCGATTACAGACACAATGATAATTAAAAAATTTATAACAAACATGTACATCAAACTGCAAGAAAAAGAGAACGAGGAAACAAACTGTAAACCTAAACAAAAATGGGAACAAGATCTAAACATAAAGATAAAGAATGAAACATGAGAAAAGCTATGCTCTGGAACCATGAGAAATACAATAAACACGAGGTTACGCATGATACAATATAATTGATTACACAGACTATACATCACACCCCAAAAGTTAAATAAATGGGTCCCAACAGTATCAGACAGATGTTTTCGCTGTAAAAAGGAAACGGGAACAACAATACATGCAATTTGGACATGTGAGAAAGTGGAAAAATTTTGGGA
The DNA here is from genome assembly GCF_036971445.1 of Narcine bancroftii. Lineage (NCBI taxonomy): Eukaryota > Metazoa > Chordata > Chondrichthyes > Torpediniformes > Narcinidae > Narcine > Narcine bancroftii. The sequence goes on from NC_091469.1 coordinate 58,419,369, forward strand.
AGATCTAAACCAGATATTAAATAAAATCACAAAAAGCAATATACCAAAAAACCCAGAGATCTTCCTTCTAAGTAATATAAGAAATAAAGAATTTGGACTCGATTTGGATGGAGCACAGAAAAGATTTATTATGATAGCCCTAGCTGTAGCAAAAAAAATGTATTATGTCAACCTGGAAATTAGAAGACAACTTGAGAATACAACAATGGTACATAGAAATAAATAAATGTATTCCATTAGAAAAAATAACATAATTTAAGAAATAACATCACAATATTCAAACAAATATGGGAACCATACATGAAATACAATAGAGAAATCCTACCATGAACCTCCACCACCTAAAATGACAGAAGGAGAAGACAACAAAATGAACTGACTCAGTATATAAAAGTAAAAGATAAAAATTTCCTGTTTATTTTATTAAGTGACGACATTGTTCAATGGATTTAATGTATCTTATAGATTGAACTTTGAATAAATGGGAAGGGGGGAGAGGGAGGGAGGGAAGGGAGGGGGAAAAAGGGGAGAAAATGACACTATATATTCAAGAGAAAAATGTCTGTATGTATTTTGGTTTATTGTGTAAAAAATTTAAAATTTAATTTAAAAAATTATAGGAATGCTCCTGGTATATTATTTGAGTGGTGGAGCTGAAATACAAATTTAAAACCCTGAACCTTGCCTTTATCACTCACCTAAAATAGAAGAACTTGCAATTATAGAGCAGTGTGCTGTCCCAAGGTTTGTTGCTACACAGTAATTGGCAAAACAAAAGCTGGTTTTTGACCACATATTTGAAACAGATTTTTTTTTTAAATTTTTTTTTTCACAGCATAAATCACATTAGCCATGATATACACTATTTCTTTTTCACACATATACAGTGACTTTTTCTCACCCCCCCTTTCCTCCCAAACCACCCCCCCACCCCCACCCCTCATCCATTTTAGGTATACAATCTAGGTTGCATTAAGCCAGTCAGACAATGTTGTCATTCAACAAAATTACACCAGAAATTCTACTGAGTCCATTCTTTTCTTTCCTTCTCCTTCCATCAACTTAGGTAATGTTTGTCCCCGGTAGGTTTTCGCTATTGTATTTAATGTAAGGCTCCTATACTTGTTCGAATATTTCAATATTATTTCTTAACCTATATGTTATTTTTTCTAATGGAATACATTTATTCATTTAAATTTAGTAGTTTCTTCCTTTTAATTTGGTTATGTATTCCATTAATATTTAAAGACATATAGTTCAGCGTAGCCCTTTTATATTTGAAACAGATTTGATGAAAAATTTAAGGGGGATTCCCTGAATGCGGCATCATGAGTGGATAGGGTTGTAAAGAGAGCTTTTGGCATATTGGCCTTCATAATTCAGAGTTGCGTATAGGATTTGGGATGTTATGGCCAGATTTGGAGTATTGTATGCAGTTTTGGTCATCTAACTACAGTAAAGATATCAATAAGATAGAAAGAGTGCAGAGAAGATTTACTTGGATGTTGCCGGGACTTCAGGTACTGAGTTACAGGGAAAGGTTTAAAAGATTATGACTTTATTCCCTGGAGCATAGAAGAATGAGGGGAGATTTGATAGAAATATTTAAAATCATGAGGGTAAATGTAGATAGGCTTTTTTCACTGAGGGGAGGTGAGATGAGACAAACCAAAGGACTTGGGTTAAGGGTGAAAGGGGGAACCTTCATACAGAAAGTGGTGGGAGTGTGGAATGAGCAGCTAGCTGAAGTGGTGAACATGGGCTCAATTTTAATATTTAAGAACAGGTACATGGATGGGATAGGTATGGAGAGCTATGGACTGGGTGCAGGTCAGTGGGACTAGGCAAATAAAATGGATTGGCAAAGACTAGAAGGGACTGTTACTGTGCTGTAATGTTCTATGGGAGTGATAGTTCAAATGGCTTGGTACAGGGCATCATGGATGGAAGGTTGGATGGTTAAGGGCAAAGGAGCAGCAGCTAGTGATGAGGAACGACCAAAGCTATCAGCTTGTTCAGATTATAAACTGAAAGATTGTGAAGCAGAAAATTCTCAAAACACTGTTGGAAACCTGAATACCCACAAAATTAATGAAATTTTACTTAATTATCATAAACCAGTACCCACGCAAGATCAATCTCAAGTTTTGGATTCCTAATGTAACAACAAAGATCTTTGACTTAGGAGTTCTGAATCTCCTTTCGGTGGAGTCACCACATAATGTGGTAAGACACATGCCATTTTGTGGGAAATGACAATAGTGGCATGCTGCAGTCCTATGGAGAACCAATGACTTATCATCCAGCTTGGTATACCAGAATGACCCCCAAGAGTAATCCTGTCACTGTCTCATCAGATTTATTTGACAACAAGTAGGTGGTGCATTGGGGGCTTAATCTCATTTCAAGAGGTAGGAGGCAAGGTCAAATATACTGGCATCTGGTCCAGAATCCATCTCCAATCTTGGAGAAGTCATCTTGGAGATGAGTTGACCTTGGAAGAAGTCATTTCAAAGGATTTTTGACATAACCATCCAGAGCAGTGTACCTCCCAAGGTAACATGTCACCAAATTTAGTGCTGTGTCCTCAAACATCGACAAAAGTCAAAGGCATCTTGAAATTATTTATAAATTTGGTAACAACTTGATGACTGCAAGGCAGGCCTTACAGAACAGAGAAATAGTTGACACTAATAATGTATTGGAGGATAGTAGAATTTGGGGGAATTGACGAGAATGAGGGGAGATTAAACAGGATTTGTGAAATAGAAGTTTGATGGAGTGGATTTAGTAATCTGACAAGACTGTATCCATGCTTTTTGAGGCTATAAATAGGAACAAATTAAGATGCTGGACATTCACTCTGGAAATCTTATTCAATACCATCCTCTCTCACAATTACCTAATTGCACAATATACAGTAACTTAATATCTGAATTGACTTTTAATTTTTTTTTAAAACCTAATCTACGATAATATTTTTCCTGGTAATTTATCCAAAATATTTTACTTGTTTCTTCTTTCATTTTAAATAATAAATAGCATTTAGTTTGATTGTGCAACCACTCGGATTGCTTAAGAGTAGTTTATGCAGACATTCAGTCATAGACTTGAAGAAATGATGCAACTAGATAGTATAACTAAGCACTTCAAAGTGTCTCCAGAGGGAAAAAACGCAGACCATCTAGTTGCTAATTATAAGTCAAACAAGGAAGTAGCTTGGAAACAAGCCCTTCGGCTCAAATTCACTCTGACCATCAACCACCCATTTACTTTCATACATTATTAATTCCATTTCTTTTTGTCTCTCCCTGCATCCGTCAATTCACCTCTGCACACGAGAGGCAATTTACAATGGCCAATTAACCAATCAACCAGCGTGTTGTCTTTGGGATGTTGAAGAAAACTATAGGAAGACCCCTACAAATGCAAAAGCCAGCACCCGATGTCAGGATTGAAGCTGGGTCTCTGGCACTGAGGCTAAGGCACTACTTGCTGCGCCATTGTACCCTTGAAGGCTGCTCAGGTCTGGTTTGCTCTGCACAGAATCTGTGTTATTACATATAGAGTTCCATTGATCTTCTTGCTGCACTATAGAAACCTCATTTTTGAGCAAAGCCAGCACCCAAATCAGGTAATTTTAGGTTCCAAAGGATAAAAACTGAACAATTTAATGCTCTCGTGTTCATGTTGCAATTTACCACAATTAGCATGGTATTAAATTACACAATTACAAAATAAATGGTAAGAGAATGTTTACATACAACCATAGATTTCAATATATTCTTGAAGTCATTGGATATTCAACATTGGGCAAACAGCCTTACAGCAACCTTGTTATCTCAAAATGTATGCGTATTTCTTTGAAGATAACGATTTGGCAGAGGAACAATTTATGCAAAATAACACTGAACAATACAAAAAATCATTTTCCTTTGATCTATATTTCAGAAGCCAAATCCACTACAAGCCAGTTCCTCAGTTCACTAACCAAATGCTAGTCTTGAATTAATTTCACCCATTTGACATGACAATGCAATAATAAAATCAGTCAATTTTAGTTTATCTCACATGAATGTTTTGAAAATATTTTAAAATCACACCCAATATTTAATGACTTGAAAAGCAAAGTCTAATTGTAAACAGATGATCTTGGTATTTTAATGTCATTTGAAACTGAATTTTCTGATTCCAACAATTTTTTGGTGGACGCTAAACACATCTTCCCCAACTCATCATTCCACATTTTGTCTATTTCACTAATGCATCCATTATTTCTGAATTGATTTCCTGGATGACCTAAATTTTGTTTTCACGACCATGCATGTTTGCATTTGTTATAACACTTGAAGCTACATCCTCAGCATTAACTTCTTAAAGGGAAAAAGTCTAACCTATATTCCCCAAGAGATGAACATTGTAGCAAGTTTAAAAGGTAATTTTATGGTAAAGTCAAATCAAATTTGAAAAGGAAGTCTAACCTATATTCCCCAAGAGATGAACAAACTCATTTCACTGTAGCAAGTTTAAAAGGTAATTTTATGGTAAAGTCAAATCACATTTGAAAAGGAAGTCTAACCTATATTCCCCAAGAGATGAACAAACTCATTTCATTGTAGCAAGTTTAAAAGGTAATTTTATGGTAAAGTCAAATCAAATTTGAAAAGGCAACTGTTTAAGAAAAATACTTTCAATGGAGGGTGAAATAACAGCGCATGGCACAAATAAGGTCCCTCCCTTCAATTTTATCAACAGCATTATTAAAGTGTTTTAAATTTGGGACTGAATTATAGGGAAAGCTCAGATGTCCAGGTGTTCATGGTTATGAGAATTTCAGACATATTATATTTAACTCAAATCTTACTGTTTCAAGTAAATCTATTGATTCTACTTTTCTGGGGTTGTGGTAAAGGTCTTAATAAGTGGATATACCCAAGACCCAGTGATGCATTTTAGAATGGTATGATCTCTGTTGAAAGAATATCTCATATTTCATCCTCGTGTTTGCTCAAGTCGGCAAAAGCTGGATCTGGCCCTGCAATTAAAGGGAGTGACATCATCTATTGTGATGGATTTCAGAGAATACCACTGAAGTAACAGAATATGCCTTTGTTACAGGGGATGTAACGAGATGACTAATTCAACTTCGAGAACAAAAATCCACATGGTTATGGAAAGCAGTGAAGAATCTTGTTATAGTCCAGATATTGCAAAAGAGGCAAATAAAATCATGAAAGGTCACCTTAAAATCTTGCAACATTAATCCCATAGTCTGCAAAGAACATGAACTGAATTTTTCATTTGCCAAAAATCAAACACTTTAAAACATGAAATGCTTTACTTGTACCTTGAAGAGCAAAAGGTAGAAAATTATTCCTTTCAGTGTACTATGAAAATAACACAGCCAAGCATAATGATATGGATGCTGTAATGCCAGTATAAAATTTAAAAGTTTACAACTTCAAGATCAACTCTTACACTTAAAGCTCCGACTAAATCTTAATAAAGCTATAAAATACACAATTATTTGTACAAAGCATTTTTATTAATTTTGTTAATACAGTATAAAAATTTAGTTAGTGATTTTTTTGGAGAAAGTATACTTTTATTAAAAAAGTAAATTTTATTATTTTAGTTTATTGTACAGTTTGCAAAACTACAAATAGTAACTTTGATAGGTAAATGGGATATAATTGCAAGATGTTATTTGTGGAGTTAGACTTAATATTCTTTAAAAAAAATTGTACAATTTTGCAAGGTAAATTTACAGTATAAAAGCCATCATATATTTTGTTACCTGGAACATTCCCATTAATCACAGTGTGCGCCATATCTGCATCTGTTTATTCATAAATCCACAAAGACATTAGTCATGCAACCAGCATGCATCAAGTCCAGCCACTCATGCAATCTAGAAGGAAAGAGAAATGCAAGTAAAATATATGATCACCAAATTATTCTTTGAGAAACTCAGAATTAGCACAAGTTAGTACAAGTTTAACTCTAATTACACAACTTTAATACGAGTAGAGCTCGTTTTATGTGCATGCGTACAAATATTCACAAAGGCACAGAAATCTCAAAAAGTAAATGAGCAATTCTACACTGCATCTGAAAAACAAAAGTATTTCAGAATTTAACAGTGAATTTGGCAATAAATGTGAAACAATTTTTCCCAATACCTGTAGAGAAAGGCATCACCCAGTAGGGCATAGAAATAAAACAGGGACAATGTTTTATCCCTGCTCTGTGACTTCATCTGATTTTCAAAGCGGATGCCATATGAGTGCAACTGACCTGTACTACTCAGCAGCAGCGAGTCAGAACTGAATGAAAATGCCATTAAATATTAACAGACTGGAGTTAGCTCATCTGTTACTCCTGAAGCTTCTTCCCAACCAATCATTTCATCAGTAAATAGCTTGCCTGAGATCACAAGGAAAGCCAGAAGCGGTCATCAGAGAGCAGGGTCCAAGAACCCAAATAAATATAATGGAGAGGCAGAGGGGGAATAATAGTAAAATTGGATTTTAAAAATGTAAATATGGCACCTTTTAAGAAAACTTAATCCTGGCAAGATAAGTAGAGTATGTATGCTTACATCTAATAAGGTGAAAAGAACACACATACCATTATTTCTATTTCTCAAATTAAAAGTGACATTTAAAAAAATTAACATGACCAAATCTTGCATATGGAGGTTTTATAGTCTTTTTTTGGGGAGAAAAGTGTCAAGTTTAAAATGATCAAATTCAAGTCCCAGCTTAGAAAATCTTCCAAAAAGCAACAGGTTTCATGACATGTTCATAGCAAAAAAAAAATTCTAATTACAACAGAAATACAAACTCATCTGAAAAATCAAATTTTTAAACTTCTGATTATTTTCATATCAATTGATGCAAGATTTTGCATTGGGACAGTGATATTATACTTCACAATAGCAAATTCCTATACCATGCAAAGAAATTACAGGTGACAGAGGCCATTCCATTGAGATGCATATCGTTAGCTACACATTTTTTTGTTTTGCTGATCATGCTTCTTACAAGTACTTCATTGTGATATCCCAAGCACTAAAAATACTCGAGTTGGAGACTGATTTAAGATTATCCTTTAAAGAACTAGTCCCTGTGAGCAGCAATTACCCTTTCTCACGTTGAATCACCAAAGTTGAAATTGTGGACACTGGACAAGAAAGGCAACAAAAGACAGAGCACCCACTCACCTCATAATGTGCCATTATAACAAGAAGTCAACTGGATGAAGACACTTTTGACCAATGTGGCAAATGTGACCATGCTAACCAGCAACGGTTATGTGCTTCAACTGAATAGATTTGCCCAGAAGTTGAAAGCTGAAGAATTTTTTTTTTAGCCCTATTAGAACTGAATACCTCCTTAATTTTAGTTCCCAAAACAGTGCACTGCCACAGATATTTGCAAATTTGGAAATTAATGCTAGACAATTGAAGAATAGTGTGGGTGGAGAAGGAACGGTAGGGGATGAAGGGAGAACCATAATGAGAATCTAATTAGGAAACTTGGTTGTGTATGAAAAAATAAAATCTATTTTTACTTTTCTAAAAACACTACCAGAAACTTTTATAATCTATTTAGTTTAAATATTTATTAGAAGTCTAATATTGTGAAATATACTGAAATCTACTTTAAGCTAATTGCAAGTTTTAGAATGATCAATTTTGCATATTGTTTATTATACCATTAATAAAGCTTTGACTTGGTCAATTTAGGCAAGAGGCCAATACTTTGCAGATTGAAGCTGGATGCAAAAATTCAATTTCACTTTGTCTTTACAGTTGTGGTCAGTCTTGGTAAACTGATTATGTATTGTGAAAACTACTCAATTTTAAAAAAATTAAATGTAAACATACAGCACTCTAACAGGCCAATTCGGCTCTACGAGAACTTGCCACCACATTTACCATCACTCCAGTTAATTTTTATATTTCAAAGCAGAGGTAACTAGATTGCAATAATTAAATTTTACAACACAAACTCATGCAATTGCTTTCACTATTTAAAAAAAAACAAGGTATTTGTCAGCAGGCCAAGTTAATTTGTCAATGAAATCACCATCATAATTTTACAAAAGCCTCAAAGTTGAATTGTGACTGAGATAGCAAACACTACACATGATCTAGAGACAGTCAAGCCTGATAGGAGACACTTAAAACAAGTGCAAGATTAAGAATTACTTGACTTTTTAAACTCTGCATTCCAATGGGCAACCTCAGATTCTTCAATGGGACGTAAATTCCATTCACTGATAACTGACTGGAATTTGTGTGTTTTTTTTTAAATTTCAAAGATGTCTGCAGGTTCCCACTTGATCTCTCAATATTGGAAGTCTGTCTGAAAAAAGTGCATAACTTTCAAATAGGACCTGCTGGCTCCAGGCAGTTTTTTTTCTCAAAAGTGAAAATTAAACTAAATTCAATCAACATCAAAACTGAACAACGACTGCATCAATATAATTTTTCATTGTTAATGTAAACATCTTTTAATTAAAAAATATTAAATTTAGACATAAACATAATAACAGGCCATTTCGGCCCACAAATCCATGCCGCTTAATTTACACCCCATTAACCTACACCTCTGGTGGAATATTTCAAACAATGGGAGGAAACTGGAGCCCCCGGAGAAAACCCTTTAGTTCATTTTACCAGATAACATGATTGCAGGCAAGGATATTACAATTGCTTTCTTTTCTGGGCCAGGTTTGCACTTCCTTTTGCTGGCACAAATAAACTAATGATCCAATATAATAGTGTTTTGCAAAAAATGTTTTCAAAATTTACATTTTGAACAGTTCATTTAAACTAAAAACATAACTCCTACTAAGAGACAAGAAAAGCTGATCAATTTAGTTCAATAAAAATTAATAGACAGAATGGGGCAATACATTTAAATTAAATCACAACTCAAAGACAAGATCCAGTTGGTTTCTTTGACCAGCTTATAATTTAGAATGCATATCAAGAATACAAATATGAGAGTTTATGAGGGAAAGCTGCATGTTTTGCCATAGTACATTGTAAGAGAGAGGGCCAAGAACCCTTTTTTTTAAAAAAAGCAATGGTTTACATCATGATTATGCACAATGACTGCTGATATGAAGCCTAGAGTGATCCATATTTTCCCATAATTTGAAAGCCAAGATAGATATGACAATAGAGAGATATTCTGAATGAAAGCTCACTGTTTCATTTAGAGTAGTCAGCTTTCACCTTTAGAACCAACTGGGAGTATGTGAGATTATCAGTAGATGAGCAACTTCCCCTTAGCTGATCACCGGTATCTCTGGACACCTGATCTCCACTCCACAGCTGCGCTTGTGAGTCCACAATACAAACACAAGAAGTGGAAGCAGGAGTTGGCCACCTGGTCCATCGAGCCTGCTCCACCATTCAACAAGATCAGAGCTGATCTGACCCTGGATTTGGCTCCATTTACCTGCCTGCACCATCATCCTCAACTCCCCTATTGTTCAAAAGTGTCTTAACCATAGTTCGTGAGGCAGCCTCATCTGTTTTCTTGGGCAGAGCCTTCCATGGATTTATCATTTTTGCAGATTTCCCCGAACACAGGTTAGGAATTTAATGTTTTGAACATCAGACACATTCAAACATTAAATCTCCTTGACATTAAGCTTAATTTTGAATCTCAGAGCAGTTTTTGAAGTTTAGGTAATAAATTTGTTCAGAATGACCTCTGCTGGGTAGCACAATAGCACAGCACTTAGCAACCACATTTGATTCTGATCTTGGGTGCTGTGTGTGTTGAGTTTGAGTGCTCTCTCCAGGACCTTGTGGGTTTACTCCAGATCCCTCTCAAAACTAGGCTGATAAATTAACTGACTACCCACCTGAATGTAGCTCAGTAGGAAGAGAATGGAGTGAATGAGGGAAGAGTTGACTGACAAGTGAAAGGGGAAGGTGAATGGGAAATAATTGGGGAATAGGATACTGGATTGCTCAGAGGTTCAGTGACCTTCTTGAGAAAATATGGGAAAATGTGATTAGCTGGGAACTCATCAGGCAAGGCAACATCAAGAAAGAAACTGAGTTAATAATTTTGACCAAGGATTCTTCAAAGAACTGGAAAAGTGAGAAGTTGGGCATCTTTTAAATTGCATAGAGGGGAAGGTGGAGAGAACAGAGGGAACATCTACAAGAGTGAAGATGAAAGAATCAAGGTGACAAGTTAAAAAGTGACAGAAAAAAATGATAGAAAAAATTACAATGCTAGAAACTGGGTCTACCGCATCCTTTCTGCAACCTTAAATAGACTTGTTTTCTGCACTTTTCCAACACTGATATCTAGAAGCATCGACTCCACTGGGTCAGATCAGGCAGCATCAGTGAGGAGAGAAACATGATCTACTTTTGTTTGAAATCTCTACTCTTTGCTCCATTTCTTCCAAAGAAAATTGTTTCTGCTTCGTAATGAACAGGTAAATAGAGGTTGCCTCTCATAACACCTACATAAATATGAATCAATTGAACTACCATTTGATAAGATAGTGGAGCTGGTTTGCATTGTATACTCAAGTTAGTTAATGTTCCACAATCTTGGTGTCACTTTCAGCACCTTCTGATTTTACTTTGATATAGCAAAGGTCAAATTTCATGTTGAACACCATTATATCCCTCAGATTTGGTGGCAACACTGACTACACCAAAAACACAATGGTTGCCCAGAGATTCCTAGGCCCAAAGGCAGAAAAATGTACAATGAATTAGATGAAAGTTACAAATTCATTTTAAAATCAAAATATGCATATGATTAATTAAAAATTGCCAACAACAATAGCTGTTCCCTTATAAAAAGACAGTATTTGCAACAATCACTGTTCAAACTTGTCCTGTAATATCTTAACACCTCAAGATATCTTACTATTATAAGGGTGGCACAACAGTTAGTGCAACACCTTTACAGCGCTAGAAATCAGGACTAGACCGGTCAGTGTCTGAATCCCACGATGTCTATAAGGAGTTTGCATGTTCTCCCTGTGCCTGCTTGGGTTTTCACTGGGGGCTCTGGTTTTCTCCCACCATTCAAAACGTAGCGGGGATGTAGGTTAGTGGGTGTAAATTGGGCGGTATGGACTCATGGGCTGAAATGGCCTGTTAAATTATGTCTAAATTTTTTTTTAATTACATTTTTATTGTAATAAAAATGCTTTGAGGTAATTCTGTAGGAATTCAAAATGCCTTAACTCGGTTTATGAATTTTGATTTTGTCTCATTTGATTCTAATAGATCAATTGACCAGCTATTCATCACAGTGCATGAGTGATCCACCACAACTGTCAATTGAGCAAATTTCAAAACAAATACCAGACAGACTTGGACTAAAACAAAAACAAAATACAGTAGGCAAAGCTTATGTCCATAATATGATAAATTAGTTGGGCCAGGCATTGTGGATACAGTTGGATTATATTCTCTGTGGGGACTCAATGAAACACCCCTTCATATCAGGTTGAAACCAATTCACATTTATCACACCAGAAACTGCAGGAGCAGAATCTTTCCACAAGCAGCACTGTTCAAAAACCATTCTGCATTGAATTCAAAGATCTCCACACATACAACTTTTCACCTTGCAGCTCAGTTAATAACCATTTATATTCAAGAGACTTGGAACCAATACACTGGGTCAACCTCCAACTAAGCAATCTATGTCAAAAGTAAAAGCATCTGTCAAGCTACAAAATTCTATTGGCTGAAAGAGTAAAAGTAGCCAAAATAATTAATTTTACTAATTTTTTCTAATCATCGTACTTTTATTGACAATGCTTATGTAAATATGAATAAACAACTTTTTGATCACATTCCAGTTCCTGGACATGTATGAAATTAAAATATGCTCTATGATTTAAGATGGAGGAAAAAAAAGTTCTGAACATGACAGAAACAGTTGTTTCATATCAAAGAGTACGAGATCACGGCTCACGATTATTTCATTATCCATGAACTGAGTATATTTGATAATTCTGAATCTCAGTCAGTGAAGTAGCATGTCCATAAATAAAATCAACACATTTGCTTCCAGCAACAGTTGATGCAAGCTCAAAATACTCTAACGAGCAACTAAATTTTGCAATGAACTCGTCAAATGTACAAGCCCTTTTGTGACTTCCAAACCAACTTCCTAAAATGAAAACAAATTTGTTCTGGACCTCATTCTGGAAATATTTCAATGGCATCTCTGCCACTTTTTCAAATAACTATTTTATTGGGAAACATTGTGAATACCAACAAGTAATCATCTTACAGGAGAGTGGATTATAACCAAGTTTTCCCTCAATGTTATGATCTCCTCATTATCAGAAGAATGTGGAAGCTTCTGAGGAGATTTACCAGGCTATTGCTTTGTTTGGGGAACAACTCTAATGAGGCAAGGTTAGCAGAGCTGGGACTTTTTTCTTCGGAGCAGACAAGGATGAGAGGACACTTGATAGAGGTCTAAAGATTACGAGAGGCATATATAGAGTGAAAAACCAGAACCTGTTTCCGAGGGCAGGATCAACAAACACCAAAGGACACAGGCACAAAGTTAAGGGAAGGAAGTTTAAGGGAGACAGGGGTAAGTTTTATTTTAAACAGAGTTGTGGATGCTTGGAATGCCTTGCCGGGGATGGTTGTGGCATTTAAGAGACTCTTAGACAGACATGCGAATATAAGAAAAATAGAGGGTTATCAGGTAGGGAGGGTTTAGTTCTTTATTTTTGAGGACTGAAGGGCCTGTTCTGTGCTGTATTGTTCTATGTTATCCAAAATATATTGGTGGACAAGTGACTCATAGCAGGTTCTCTTTCAAATGCATTTGCAAAGCAATCCGTTGATTTCTCAAATTTCAAGAACTCTGCTATGATTGTGAGACGGTGCAATCAGGCAGCATGTGACCCAGATTTGAACCCGGTGTTGCCTGTGAGGATCTGTCCTGGATCCTCCATGTCATTGCAATCATGAAGGCTTGTGAGGAGTTTGAGCAGATTCTGTATGTCACCGAAGACTCTTAAAACTTCTACAGGTGCACCATTCCAGCATTCCAGCTGGTTGCATCACTGTCTGGTATGGAGGTGATAATGCTCAGGGCAGGGAAAAACTCCAGAGGGTTGTTACCTCAGCCTGCGACATCACGGGCACCAGCCTTCACTCCAATGAAGTCATCCACAAGAGGCGTGTTATTTTTTAAAGAAAGTAGCCTCTATCCTCAAAGACCCCCACCACGCAGACCATGCCCTCTTCACTCTGCTACCATCAGGAAAAAGGTACAGGAACCTGAAGATGAGCACTCAGCAGAACAAGGACAGCTTCTTTCCCTCTACCATCAGATTCCTGAATGAACAATGAACCACAGGCATTACCTCACATTGACTTTTTCTTGCATTATTTGTTTATTTTGAAATGTGTGACGCTGCCGCAAAACCACAAATTTTGTGATATGTTCATGACAATAAATTCTAATTCTTGATTCTGCATTTTATATCAATCACTGCCAACTCACCACTAAAAATTATTTGAGGTTTGCTTTTTCAGCTTCAATTACATTTTAATGCAAACCAATCTGATACTTTCTTTGACTGTATGAATCTTTCACTAATTTACAATAGCCACAAGTAGTTTAAAGCCAGTGAAGTACTTATAAAATGCAATTGCTGTTGCAATGTTGGCAGACAATCTGCATAGTCTGGTCACAACAATAGCATCAAAAAGCAGAAACTGCTTGGGTAATGGTGGATGAGGAATAACCAGGAGAATATACCCATTCTCATTCAAATATTTTACTGGAATATTATGTGAGAGTGCAGAAAGGCCCTGCTTTTGGTGGCACTACTAAAATTTCAAGGATCAAATAGCACAGAAGCCAAATGAAATTCCAATCAGGATTATGTGCCTATTTCTCAACTGGTCTTGAACTCCACACAGGCCAAATTGAAGACATTTCTTCACCAACACCCGTTGAGTGGACAATTCCTTAGAAATTCCACAATGACACTCTAATTTCTCCCCAATATAGCCATGGAGTTGTAATCATTTGTAGCAACATAAAACAAAACAATTCAGAGAACAGTCAATGAGTATTTTCTTTTGTTTTTTAAAAAAAAAGTTATTTCTCTCCCAAGTACATGCATCTCAAGTGACATGATTTTGGTACTGGCTAGGAAACTATAGGAGTTCTGAGATGAACAATATTTACCCTCAAAAGATGACAGTAGGTTAGAGGAAAACGTTGAGGTCATCCAGGCAGTTCACCAGTTTGCTGAAACTTGTGCTGGGCAGCGTGTCCATTGGTTTAGAGTGGGAAGAGAGTCACTCATTTCAATGGAAAGAAAAGGCCAAGAGTAAAGTGCATAAAATAATTTTAATTGCATCTATTTCAATAATTTATGTGTTCAGATGATTTACTTTAAAAAAAATGGCTTTATTGATTTTTCTATAACATTCCAAGAATAAGAGAGTCTAAAATTAGAGGACATCAATTTAAGGGAAACAGGAAAGCTTTAAAAGGGAGCTAAGAAGCAGCTTTTCCACAGATAGGGTGAAAGGTGTGTAGAATAAGCGGCCAACTGGTAGTGTGGAAGTGATAGAAGTGGGTACAATAAGAATGTTTGAAAGACACTTAAAAGAAAATCATGAGTAGGAGAGATTCTTAAAACCCTGTTTCCATGTTGCAAAAATATGACTATTTCTTCAGTTCCTGAGAGCCTCCAAATCACATGAATCTGGAGTACGTCTTTCCACAAGCTCTCCATTAGGCAACCTGCATTTTGCAAGTTCAAAATGTTACTGAATGCCAATGCCTAGCAGGCAACTCCTCCCTGACAAAGTCTCGCCTGTTTTTTTTTATTGCCAATTACTGAAACACAATAACAAAGATGGGAAAATGTCAGCAGAGATGTCCACATGATATGTTGGTCTGATGTTGCTGCTCCAAGAATAAAAACAGAAGAGATTGGGCAGAGAATTGAATGAGCAGGTGTTGTACTTGCTGCAAACGCACAGGGATTTGTTCAGAACTGGTGAAGCTCAACAGGTCATACAGCACCAATAGAAAATAAAAGGCAGTCGACATTTAGGATCAAAGCACATCTGCTGATTTTCTAATCTACCTCCATTTGGCAAGGATTTTCATATACAAACAAATGCTTGTGTAGATGGAGAAGAGAATGCAGGGCGTAGATTGGAAAGTGGTACTGTGCAGGCAATTGTGGAGTTAGTTGAGTTTATAATGGATACGAATATGAAGCCCAGTGACTAGTTTGAGGGAATAGAATCGATTTTTGGAATTCAAACAAACAAAAAAAGGGTGAAAATTGAAGGGGAATTATATTCTCTGCATTAAAATTGATGCAGTGTTAAATCTCATAGATCAGAGCTAACATGAGTAAAAACTAATGTTTGACAGGAAAGAAGGCATGGCTAAAGGTTCCACTGCTGCCCTGGAAAATGAATACAGGGAGAGGGGGTGAAGAATGAACAAATAACCACTCATGCTGATGTTCACCTTTTCATGCAAGGTTGGTGATAGGCAAAGATGGTCAAACTGTTGTTATCTGAGGAAGAAGAGAGTAGCCTGCAATGGCAGGATAACATGGTCAAGTATTGATGCAGACAGAACATTCTGTCCTCTGAAGCAGGGAGACTCCTGTCCTCTATACTTCTTTCAATAATTGTACTAGGAGTAAATAAAAGCATATTTGGCCTATTATCAATATATATTTACTTTTTAGACAATGTAACTAATGTTTAGTTGATCAATTCTTGGAACAAGTGAGCAGACATGTGGCAAGAGTAGAATGACTCTAGATTATCCAGTGCTTAGAAGAATGGGAGGAGATCTCATTGACAAGTGCCAACAGTACAACCTCTTTTTTCATGAATGCTAATATAGCCACCATTTCCCAAATTTTCACATGACAATTTACTTAGCTGTTTCCACAGAGTGTTGACTTTGCACAAGTGTGTAATACAGGTAGTACAATAAGTAGAGACAGGAATAGTCAGTGAGAATGAAGAATATTTGTACAACTCAAATGAAATAGCCATTTCCACAGGTGCTGACCATCTACCCTTAACATTCAGAGGCATTATTTGTACTCAATATCACCCAATATCAACATCCGGGTGCCATTTTGAGCCAAAATCAGACCAGTTGGTTACGAATGTAGGTCAGAGATAGTTATTCTATAATAAAGGAGTCATCTTTAATCATCTACAAAGCACTTCACTCAGTAGCTTTTACTTGCTGCCATTCCAAAGCTCAAAGTGAGTCACTGGATTGACAGCCAAATCACCTCCTCCACTATCCAATACTGTGGCAGTAAGATGTACCAGCCACTGAAAACATTGCAGTTACTCCAAGCTTCTCTAACAGAACCTTTAATCTGAAACCTCTACAGCATTATTTGCGTTTTCTTAAAATAATTCATCCTAGTATGAAAATATATTGCTGTACCTCCATCACAAATGAATTTAAATATCGGACAACTCCAAACAATTACACATCTTCATCGGAAAGCCCACAATGCTTCTAGACACCTCACCGCTCCTTTTCCTGAGGTCAGATGTGAATAGACAATAAATACTGGCCTTAATGATGATGCTCACATCCCAAAGATAAAGAACAGATTTGTGGAGATTTTTTATGTAGTACAAAGTAACTCTTAAGGAATCACATTTTAAAATGTCAAGCCAAATTGAAACTTAAATTTTAAATACTCAAAGTGACAATAATGCAGCCATTATTGAAAAAAAATTGATGTGAAATTAGTGATTCAGCGATTATAACATAATATTTCTCAATAATCACTCCAACCAAAACTGGATGTCACCTGCAGGAGATGATCTGAAGATTCCAACACCACCATATGATACATTGGTCCTGAATCCTCACCTTCTGGAAAAGCTTTTGATGGTACGTCAAAAATTCTGTAACTTGTACCTTCTGTAAATTGCAAACAACAAGACTTCCCATTCCATCGTACAAAAGAAAATAATATCAATGAGCCCATTATGATGTGTTGATAAAAGGCTGTACAGTGAACTCTTCAACATCAATGAAACTAATTCACAAGTTTTAGTATATCCAACTAAAGGCAGTTGCTTAAATAAAGTTATGCAATTAATCTCTTATCCAGTGAGAATTTTTAAGGTGATCAGTAATCAACATCGACACGATATACACATCAAAGGTGTGTTAAACAAAGCACCGATACATATCAAGCAATACACTAGAGGAACAATTCAAAATATTATTATTTTATCATTCAGCTTGCAAAATAAAAATGGAAAATTACACTCTTTTTAACTGAAACTTGGCAAATGGCCAAGCAGTTCCACTAAGGTTGTCTTTGATGAGAGCTTGTATCCTTGACATTTATGACCAGCCAATTCATTTCCTGGACAACAAACCAAATGAGTAATTGTGGGAACTCACGGTTTTGCCAATATAAAATACTTAATTTTGGGGCTGAAGCAGAAGCTGCCCTCCTAACTATCCCAGCCACACTACAAAAGCAATGTTGCAAGATTATTTAAGTTTACATAAATTACAGATGTGAATAAATGCAACTGTTTCAATATTTATTAATAATGGTCACATCCTATGAGTTATATGGTTGAATATTATAACCAACTCATTTTGCAGAGGAAAACATCAATAATCTAATCATTTACTTTCAACGTCACAGAAACTGGCAATAGGCCATTTGTTCCTGGGCTAACTCTTAGAAATAGCACTGGCTTTGCCCCACAATCTTGCTTTTGGCAACATCCTTGCAAATTTCCTATCATTAGTGGTTATTCAACATTTATGAAGTCACCCTTCACCATATTATTCCAGATCCCAACAAGGCCAATAAAAAAATGCTTTCATTTTGCCAATTAGTACATCTAATAAGCATTGTGAAAAGATCTAAAGAAAATGTTTTTCTTTCTACTTTGTGAAAACATCCAGTTATCATCAAAATTTTAGTGGGGTCAACTGTAACATGTTGTGGTCCGAGGCTCGCCTTTCACCACGGTAACATTCTAGCAAGCCTCTTCTGTGGGCTAAAATGCCTGATATTGCACACATTAGGCATGATCAAATTTTACATTCCATATTTTGATTCTTTAACAAAAGTAAATCAGGTGATTTTCATTTTAAAACCATGTGCTGCCATCTTTAAAAATATGTACACCAATCACTTCTCTGCCCATTTTCCAAAACCACGTTGATGACACTCTTATTTGTGAATTCCGCATTGGTGAATGCCTTCTAAAAGCTTCTATTCATCAAGGATTTCTAGTGTGTTAAGCAAGACACGAGTTGCATTTAATAACTCTCCCAAATCTTCCTCAGTGATATCTCACAAACCTGCAACCTTCAAACACCAAAATAAGGGCAGGTTCAGTGAACATGACTTGCAAGTTGCCCTCCAAGATGTACATCATTCTGAAAGGAGAGTATTTTATACCAATTCCTCATTGTGGCTGGGTCAAAAACTCTACCAAACTGTACAGTGGGAAAACTTTAAGCAGAAGGATTACTTTTCAAGTGCTGCCACCAACAACTCAAGGATGGACTTTCTCAACATACCACAAGATATTTTTAAAAAATAAATTTGGCCTTAGAATATATACTACATGGCAGGCTTGAAATATTGTACTGGGTTTGGCTCAAGTCATGCAACAAAATCATTTCAATTCCTCGGAAGAGTTAAACAAGAAATTCTACAGATGCTGGAATCAAGTGCAACACACAAACATGCCAGAGAAACTCAGCATGTCAGAATTGGGCCTGGGAACTTTTTAAGGTAAAGCAAGAGCAAAAACAGGCAGATGCCTGAATGAAAAAGGTGGGGGGGGGGGGGGGGGTAGAAGAAAAGGAGGGGAGGAGGAAGGAAGGGGCAGGGGAAAGAGGATTCAGGTTTGAGGGTAGCAGAGAAAAAGCTGAGAAGTGATGGGGAAGAGGATAGCTCTCGGATAGAAGAAGAAAGGGAAGGAGGTGGGGAGCTGGAGGGAAGGAGGCAGAGCGATAGGGTAAGAGATTCAGGGGAGGGGATTTACAGAAAGTCAATGTCATTACCGTCTTGGTTGGAGAGTGCGCAGATGGAATACAAGGTATTATTCCTCCAATTTATCAGTAGCCTCATTTCGACAGTGTATGAAGCCATTGATACATGTCAGTATGGGACAAGTGTGTGGAATTACAGTGGTTGGCTACTGGGAGGTCACTGTCATAGCAATGGACAGTGAATGTGCTCAATGAAATGACTTCCCAATCTGTGTCCAGTTTATCCTATGTAGAGGAGGCTACATTGCACTGAATGCAGTAGATGACCCGTGCAGATTTTAAAATATTGCTTCATTCAAAAGAACTGTTCAGGTCCCCAAATGGTGGTTAGGGAGGTGATGTAAGCTCAAATGAACCATTTGTTGCTGTCACAAAAGTAAGGTCCTAGGGGGTGATTTGTGGAAAGGAATAGAATGGGTGAGGGAATCATGGAGGGGCTGGTCCTTATAGAAAGCAGAGGGGAAAATATGTCTGGTGGTGGGATCATGTTGTAGATGGCTAAAATTGCAGAGAATAATATGTTGGATGCAGAGGCTGGTGGAATAGTAAGTGATGACAAGGCAAATCCTGTCCTTGTTGCATTTCAGTGTGGAAGAGACCAGCTTCTTCTATAAACCAACCAACTCCAACAGTTACCACAACTATGCCTCTTCCCACCCAATTTCCTTTGAGGATTCTAATCCTTTCTCTCAACTTCTCTGTCTCCATTGCATCTACTGAGAAGATCTTCTATTCCACAACATCCGAGGCATTCTCCTTCAAAAAGTGCAGCTTCCCCTCTATTTCATGCACACCTGTCATGGCCACTTCCACCCCAAGATGCTACAAGGAAAGGCCTTAGGAGGAAAATAAAATATTCAGTTGAAACAAGTGAGGCTTATTCAAGACTGAGCTGTTAACATGGTGGGGGGGGGGGGGGGGGGACGGGACATGAAAGCAAATGTAGAGTTGGGTCTATGAGTGAACAAGTAAAAGCTGACTCCATTAAACATTTAAGAGTGAAGTTAAATGCAAAGTGTAGTAATGGGAGACAAATCCATTACAAGAGATTCTGTTGTGCAGGCTTGTCAATAAGCAAGCCAATGTCCCTTTTGGGCATGCTTCAGTGAGGACATGTGGTGTTTATCTTAAAGGAAACTGGCAGCATGGAAAAAAAAATAAATTTGAGAGAACGGTGGAGCTCGTTGTCCCCGAGCTCAATACAATCACTATGAACATTACCCTTAGATGCAGCATCAGTTGTTTGCATCACTGGTTGATTTGAACACACAAGTTGGTGCAAAAACAAGTTCATAACCAAACTTTGCAGCAACAGATATTGCTTGACACATATCACTACAAATGTTTATGGTCATCCACCTCATTTTTTCAGGCAGCATCCATTTTTTCTGTCCATGTACTTTAAATACCTTGGAACATTTTTGTTAACTGATGCTATTTGTATGTGCTTTTACCACCTCCTCATGTTCACCTCCAACATGTTCCAGGGACCTACCACCTTCCATGCAAAAATCTTGCATTACACATCTCCTTTGAACTTTTCTCTCTCTCTTTAAACTTGTGCACTCTAGTATTTGAAATTTCCACCCTGAGAAAAATACTCTGGCTATTCTCTTCTCTGTGCCTCTCAATTATACACTTCCATCAGCCTCTGGCACCCCAAAGAAAACAATCCCAGTTTGTCCAAGTTTATTGTCATCTGATGTATAAGTACAACCCGACAAAAGAGTGTTCTCTGGTCATTGGTACAAAAATATGCAGACACACAACCAGACATAACATACATGCAGTCAAATAAAACATATGCAAGACAAGTATTATAACTATAAAAATAAATAAATATTGTTTTGTACAAATGAGAGTTAGTGTGAGCAGTTCCTTTGGTCATTCAGCATTTTCACTACCCGTGGGAAGAAGCTGTTCCTCAGCTTGGCTCTGATACTCTTGTATCTCTTCCCAAGTGGGAGCAGCTGAAAGATGTTGTATGCAGGGTGGAAGGGGTCCTTAATGATTTTGCATGCGCTCTTCAGACAACGATCCCGGTATCACATTGATGGTGGAGAGGGAGACTCCAGTGATCCTCTCTGCCACTCTTACAGTCCTGTGGATTGACCCCTGATCCCTGATCCATTTCTCTACAGCAACTGTACCACACTGTGATGCAGCCGGCCAGGTTGGTCTCGATAGTGCTCCAATAAAAAGGTGACATATTGGTGGCCAGTAGCCTTGCCCATTTCAGTCTTCTCAGGAAGTGCAGTCACTGTTGCACCTTCCTGACAAGTGAGGAGATGTTGAGTGTCTACAATATGTTACTAGTTAAGTGAACTCAAAGGAACTTAATGCTCTCCCCTCTCTCTACTACAGAATTGCTGATGTATTACAGAGGATAGTCGTTCCTGGTCCTCCTGAAGTCCACGATCATCCCCTTTGTCATGTCCATGTTGAGACTCAGTTTGTTAATCTTGC
This sequence comes from Narcine bancroftii, assembly GCF_036971445.1. NCBI lineage: Eukaryota > Metazoa > Chordata > Chondrichthyes > Torpediniformes > Narcinidae > Narcine > Narcine bancroftii. The sequence continues at coordinate 58,440,926 of NC_091469.1, forward strand.
ACTATTTCACGAGATTTTCTACCTCTTCTCTGTAGTGCGACTCATCGTTGTTGCTGATGAGGCCGACTACATTTGTGTCATCTGCAAACTTGATGACACTGTTGGAGCTGGATCTGCTCAAAACATTTCATGATGGTGGAGGTCAGTGCCACAGGGCCAGTAGACATTGGGGCCTCTTCTCATAGCTCCATTAGTAGAATAGAGACATTCTGGTGAACAACTTCCACACCCTTTCAAGATGTCCAAATGTTTCCATTTGTGAGACTACCAGAACGGCACACAATACATCAAATATAACCAAATAACCATATACAGCACAGAACAGGCCAGTTTGGCCCTACTAGTCCATGCCGGAACAAATCCCCACCCTCCTAGTGCCACTGACCAGCACCTGGTCCATACCCCTCCAATCCTCTTCCCTCCATGTAATTATCCAGACTTTCCTTAAATGTAAATAACGTCCTTGATTCAACCACCTCTGCTGGAAGCTTATTCCACATCCCAACCACCCTTTGCGTGAAGAAATTTCCCCTCATGTTCCCCTTATAATTTTCCCCCTGTAATCTCAAACCATGGCCTCTGGTTTGAATATCCCCCACTCTTAATTGAAAAAGCCTATCCACGTTGACTCTCTGTCCCTTTTAAAATCTTGAACACCTCCATCAAATCCCCCCTCAATCTTCTACACTCCAGAGAAAAAAGCCCCAGGCTGCTCATCCTTTCTCTGTAACTCAAACCCTGACATCCTGTCAACATTCTTGTGAACTTTTATACACCTGACAGATAAAGGCAAGTATCCCATCGGACTTCTTTATCACCCCAAGTACTTGTGTGGCCACATTCAGGGAACCATAGACTTGCATGCAAAACTCCGAAAGATCTTGCCTTTTACAGTGTACTTTGCTTTTGCATTTGACCTCCCAAACTAAGCCATCACATTCTCTGGTTTAAACTTCCATTTCTCCACCCTTACTCTGCTGTATTGATTTCATAACCTTCCTCATTATCTATAACTTGGCTCATTTTTGCACCATCTACAAACTTGAAATCTTCTTCAAATAAAGTAGTGACATACTCAATACAAAATACATGATTGAATGCATAACAATGCCAAGCAGGACATGCTTCAAGAAAGCTAATAAATGAGAGGAGTCACGTGATGGAGTAGTGGCCGGACGGTGAACTCCAGCCCTCTCGAGAAAAGTCGGGAAAAACAAAAGAAAACACAAAGGCACAGAAATAAAAGTTACAGAAAAGTGAGTATAAAGGTGGAAAGAAGATGGCGACAAAAAAAGAAAAATCGAAAGCAACGGTAAGAAGAGAGGAAGAGAAGACAAAGGAGGAAAAAGGTGAAGGCCTTACCTGTCCGAAGAGGCCCGCTGCGGAGAGAGAAACCCGCTCCCTCAGGTCGGTAAATAATGGACTACAAAAATGGCTCGCAGAGCCGAGTAAAAGTGCGCAACCGCGCATGAAAAAAAACACACCAATGGGAGGGGGGACCAGCTGGGGAGTCGATCTCCACAGCCGGCAACGACAGCTGCAGAACACCTGCAGCAAGAAGAGACCACAGAAGACAATAGAAACAAGAAAGAAGAGGAGGAAAGGGCACCAAAGAAACAACAGATGGTCAACCCAGAAGAAGAAGCAGAGGAAGAGGAAGAATACAGTGAAATAGAAGAAGAAAAGAAAGGCAAGGTAAAGGATATACTTGCTCTTATTAAAGGATACATGGAGTCATTTAAAGAATGGCAAACACAGGAATTTAAGGATTTAAGAAAAAGAATAAACAACACAGAAGAGAAAATAAATAAAATGGAGATGACCTTAACAGAAATGGGAAAGAAAATGGACAAGATGGAAGAGCGGGCAGTAGCAGCAGAAATGGAGGTAGAAGACTTAAAAAAGAAATTGGAGAAATCTAAAGAAAGCTAATAAATTGGAGACCAACAGAAAGGGTAGGGTCTATGTTATTTTGAAAGAGCACAAGCAGTTCAGCATTGTCCACTTAATCGCAAGAGGATGGAAGAACAAAATTAATGACTTCACTGGAGATTGACACGAGGCGCAAAATCTGGAACAACAATGAAATGAATACAACATGTACAGAAAGGAGATAAATTTAATTAACCCAAAAGTGAATAATTTCACTTGGCTTGCAAAAGGCAAAGATTTCTTGCTTAAACATACCAAGGCAAACACCTTTGTGTTAGTTGTGGAAAGGATGGAATTCACAAAGGAATGTCTATCTTATCGTAAATCATCTAAATTTACTAAGATTAATCACAGCACAAACTGAAAATTTCTAATGCAAGACAGAACAGCCAGGTGTTATTTTCAGCAAGAAGTTTAATCCTGCTTGCACAAGTCTAAACCTGTGAAAATTACAAAGTTGGGTTTATCGACTGAAATGTGGATCAACAATTCAATCAGATCTGTTTGTTGGCATTTCTTATGTCGACGAAGCAACTATGCTAACTGCTGTGCTATTGTGAGACAAATAACCTCAAATGAATTGCAAGAAATTTGAGATTAAAATTCTTCACAAGCCAGGCCAGAATCATAAAATCAGCAATGGAATGAAAAGTTCTTTTTACATAATTAGTTTCTGACGGGGTGGGGAAATATCATCCTAAATTGAGCAGAATACATTTTATTTTCTGCAGCTGCAGAAAAAATAAGCAGAAAATATCTGGATTATCCCTTTGACTCAGATCTATAACTATTTGTACTTTAACCACTTAAGCACCACAAGGCTTGACTTAATCAAGCTTAAAACTGTACATGAATCAATGAAGTTCCAAAAAAAAAAATCTCCAAAGTGTTTCCAACTTCCACATTTATCCAACTTTTCTCTGGGGAAAATACAGTCATCTCTCCCGACCAACCACCCCTGCTTATCCAATGTTTGACAACAATTAATTGATTAAACATTAATGTTGCTCCTGTTTTGAAGCTGGGTGCTGGATAGAGAGGATTGGAATTTATCTAAATTGTAATGCATTTATTGATTGAATAAAATACTGCCGAGGTTCAGTGGGGAAAGGGCCAGAGTTTAGGGCCCTCCTGCCATGGTACACAAACTAGATGAAACTAGCTATTTACTTTAAATTAGTAAATGGATAACAACAAACGTGAAGCATTTTGATTATTTAACTAGCAATAAAAATGCTGATTTGAATGTTCTGCATTTTAAATTTAGAATACATTTAAAGTTAGACATACAGCACAGTAACATGCCCTTCTAATTTGCACAATCTTTGTACGCTTTGAAGGGTGGGAGGAAACCAGAGTACTCAGAAGAAACCCATGCAGGCACAGGGAGAATATACAAACTCCTGACAGACAGTACCAGATTCTAACCTGGATTTGCTGCTATTGCAATATTGTTGAAATAATTGAAATCTAATAGCTACGTTTTCTCAATACATCATCAAGAATGTGTCAGGGTAAGTGCAAGATTATTGACCTGATAGGAAAAATTTAAAAAAAACACATTAAAAATGTCAAGAAAGTAGTTCATGTTTATGTACTGTGGTTTGGCATGCCAGTTCATTAGACACAAGAAGTAAACATGCAGGGACAGGAAGCATTTATGAAGATTAATGGTTTGGTGGACTTCATTATAAAAGGGTTAGAGTCCACAAAAATTTTTAAAATCCTGCCAAATCTGCACAATGCTTGTGGTGAGCCCTCCTAGTTGCGGGTACAGTTTAAGTCAAAGTATGTGAAGCAAGATCTGTTCATCTTAGATGCAATGAGATGTGGATTTATTCAATCAGTTCCCGAGGATGTGCAGTTTCTTCTAGGAACAGGGGTTGTGCCAATCTGTCTTGCATATTGATTTCAAAAATGAGGGGTAATCTCACTGAGATACAGAAGATTATGAGAATGATTGATGGAACAGGATTTCTTCAACTTGATCATTTATATATTTAGATCAGTTGTGGGAGATCAGGTGAGTTATTCAAGTCTGAGACGAGGAAAAATTTCACCAAGTTGCAAACCTTTCAAATTCTTAACCTGGAAGGCAGGAAGTGCTCACTGGTTTGGTGAGCATGTGCTCAGATTTTTGAATATCAAAGTAATTAAAAGGTTTTGGGCTCAGGATACACTGTCATGATAATTACTGGAGGTGCAGGCTCTAAGGATTGTATAGACTAGCCCTGCTCACATCTTTTACATTCTCAACGCTCTAACCCAGTGGTTCTCTTTTTCTTTCAACCCACATGCCACTTTAAGTATTCCCTATCGCATAGATGCTCTGTGATTAGTAAGGGATTGCTTAAGGTGGTATGTGGATGGAAAGAAAAAGTTTGATGGCCACTGTTTTAAACATATGTAATTGACTCGTTATGTGCAGGGTTTCTTAACTCCAAAGGAAAGGGGCCAATGACAATTTTTCTCAAACAAAATTTCAGTAACCATTGAGTCTAGAGCAGTGATTCTCAACCTTCCCTTCCCACACACATTCCACCTTAAGCAATCCCTTACTTATCTCAGAGCACTGATGGCATAGGGATTACTTTAAAAAATTTTTCACGCTGTGAACCATATCAATCAAAATACATACCTCTTAAATATACACAGTGGCATTTTCTCCCCTTTTTTCCCCCTACCTTCCCTTCCCACCCCCCTCCAAACCTATTAAACGTTCAACATATACAATACAATAAAACCATTAAACAATGTCATCACACAATGAAAATAAACAAGAAAATTGTGTCATCTACTTTTACACACTGAATCAAGTCATTTTGTCTTCTTATCATTTTAGTGGGTGTATAGGGATTACTTAAAGTGGCATGTGAGTAGAAAGAAAAAGATAGTTAACCACTGTTGTAACCTTTCCTGCAGACTTCATCCACTCTGTAACCTTTTATCTGCCTATGGATTGATTCTTAAGAGATATGAACAAATCAAAATGTTTAGTCGTATTCAACCTTAATAGGATAGGCAGCTTTCCAAATGGCTAAACATAACTAATGAATGGGCCATCAAGAAAATCAAAATAGCTTCTATCTTGGTCATTCCAAGAGATTATACACATTTTTGTTCTACAGATATCTTTATTTTGGGAGTCTCAGCCCTTAATGTTACATCCCATAAGTACATCAAGTTATATCATGGCTGTCAGATGCACAAACACTAACTGTAAGTATTTTCCTTTTCAGAGAGTGTGCACAGAAGATTGAGCAAAAGAGAAGGAAAAAGAAAGGTTTAAATTGCATTGGCTACAAATGGTAGCAGGGTGAGTGCAATGCTGCTACCATGCCAGTGATCAGGGCTGGGGTTAAAATCCCATGCTGACTCCAAGGAGTTTGTACATTCTTCCTGTGTCTACGTGGGTTTTCCTCGGGGGTTCCGGTTTCATCCCACCCTCCAAAACGCACCAGGGTTAAAGGTCAATTGGGTGCGATTGGGCAGTAAGGGCTCGTTGGCTGAAAGGACCTGCTACTGTTCTGTATGTCTAAATTTTAAAAGTTTAAGCTGTGTTATAATGTTCTCTGCTCTCAAGACACAGAGAGAGCAAACTTGTTAGTGCAGCACAAATTTTCAGTGGGAAATGGCATGCTGACCCTCATGGAAAGACAATTTATTTAGGGAGCAAAGTTGTGCTACAGTTATACAGAGCATTGGCGATATTACACCTTAGAATACTATGTTCCTTATGCAAGGAAGAGATACAGATTGATTCCTGGGATGATGGGTCCACCTGGATCAGCACTTGAATTACAAAGGCAGAGTCAGCCAAAGACCAACTGCTGGTAAATGGGATTAATGTAGAAAGGGACTTCATGATCAGTATAGGCATGTTAGGCTGAATGTGTTTGCTCTGTGTCTCCATGACCTCTTTCTTCTTTCTTTTCTTTGGCTTGGCTTCGCGGACGAAGATTTATGGAGGGGTAATGTCCACATCAGCTGCAGGCTCGTTGGTGGCCGACAAGTCCGATGCGAGACAGGCAGGCACAGTTGCAGTGGTTGCAGGGGAAAATTGGTGGGTTGGGTGTTGGGTTTTTCCTCCTTTGTCTTTTGTCAGTGAGGTGGGCTCTGCGGTCTTCTTCAAAGGAGGTTGCTGCCCGCCGAACTGTGAGGCACCAAGATGCACGGTTGGAGGCGAGATCAGCCCACTGGCAGTGGTCAATGGGGCAGGCACCAAGAGCTTTCTTTAGGCAGTCCTTGTACCTCTTCTTTGGTGCACCTCTGTCTCGGTGGCCAGTGGAGAGCTCGCCATAGAACACGATCTTGGGAAGGCGATGGTCCTCCATTCTAGAGACGTGATCTCCCCAGCGCAGTTGGATCTTCAGCAGCGTGGATTCGATGCTGTCAGCCTCTGCCATCTCGAGTACTTCGATGTTGGAGGTGAAGTCGCTCCAATGAATGTTGAGGATGGAGCGGAGACAACACTGGTGGAAGCGTTCTAGAAGCCGTAGGTGATGCCGGTAAAGGACCCATGATTCAGAGCCAAACAGGAGTGTGGGTATGACCACGGCTCTGTATACGCTTCTGAGTAAACATCAATTGAAACTTTCAAAATTCCAACAGGGAGAATGTTTCTCTTGGCTGGGATATTTAGAGCAACAGGTCACAATTTTGGTTCACATGACTGTAATGAGTTAAAATTCTCTCTGGTGGTGGTGAATATGTGAAATCTGCATGCACACAAGGCTATAGAAGGACATAAATTTTAGACTCAAACTCCAGAGACATTAGGAGACAGCAGCAATACATTATCAAGAAACTTGGCCAGTCACGAACGTACTGAAGGAGGCTCAAGCATTGAACGGCCTATTCCTACTCCTGTGTTCTCCGCTGCTGTATTCTCCATTTAAACTCAATCTTCCAGTAATCATCATGTCACTCCATGACACCATTCCCACCCAGACCCGTGTCCTTGGCCTCACCCACATTCCTCCCTCAACATTGATTTAAAAAAATATATGCAACTCCCTCCCCCCACCATCTCTGTCAGAATTCACTGTTGCTGTCTCTTTACTCAATTGTGTTCTCACTTTTCTAATTACTGTCTTTCCCTCGACCCATCTCCTACCTCGCCCACTTTCTGTCCAATGCCCCAGCAATTCTTAGTTCCTCGCTCGCTGCTTTCCCTCTTCATACATTTAATATCACATCTTCCTATTTGAAGTCTTAATAAAGGGTCCAGACCCAAAATGCTGACTGACCATTTCTGCCCATGGATGCTGTCCATATAACCATATAACCATTTACGGAGCGGAAACAGGCCATGTCGGCCTTTCGAGTCCACACCGGTTCACTAGAACATTTTACCCATAAATGGTTAAAGATCCAGTTTTAAGAGAAATACTAATAACAATTACATACAACATTGTAGCACATTGCAGCCCTTTTGGCCCACAAAGTTGTGTCAACTTATCGAAACCTACTCAATAATCTAAAACTTCCCTATATCACACCCATACTGCTCTATTTTTCTTGCATCCATGTGCCTGTCTAAGGGTCTATTGTACCAGCTTTCACCACCACCCCCTAGTAATGCATTTGAGGCACCCACTGCTCACTAACATCTTCTCTGAACTTTTCTCAATTCACCTTAAATAGATGTCCTTTGTCTTTGTTACTGTCACCCCAGATAAGAGTTGCTGGCTGTCCACCCTCTCATCATCTTGTAGACCTCCAATAAGTCACCTCCCAACTATCTTTGCTCCAAAGAGAAAAGTCCTAGCTTGATAACCTTTCCCCATAAGACATGTTCTCCAATCACGGCCACATCCTGGTAAATCTCTACACCTTCTATCTAGCTTCCACATCCTTCCTGTAATGAGCTGACTGGAACTGAACACAATATTCCCAGTGTGGTCTAACCAGTTTTATGGATCCACAACATTACCTCTTGAATTCACTCTCCCAACCTAGCATCCAATAAGCCTTCTTAACTGTTCTATCAACCTGTGCAGCTACCATCTTAGAGGATCTCCAGCATCTCAGTGTGCACTCACATTATCCAAATCCTGCATTTTGAATTTACAAATGTTTAGTCCCAATTTTTAAGCAATATTGAAAATGTTATTCTAAAATGGATAGTGTGTAAGACAAGCCACAAATAAAATTCTGACATTTTGAATTGTAATCCAAATTTAATAGAATGAAAAAATACAAATAACCTTACACACAACTATTAAACCATATAGCTCTTTCAGAAGAAGAATCAAACACAAAAACATCAGTATGCCACTGCTTTACAAAGTCTACTATAGGACCAGTTAAATAATAGATGTAGTAAACAAAGGATAGCACGTTGCATTGTGCAACTACAGATGGGGAAAGATCACACACATTTCAGCGCAATGCGATATGAACCTAGATCTCTTCAGGTCAAAATCTAGTCATATTTCCCAAGTACTAAATAACATCGTCACCTTATACAGTACATCACTGGAAACATCAATCATTTACAAATGCACTGAATTTCTTCTGACGACAAACATGCGAGAGGTTCAGAATGGCAGCAGAAGATATAATTACTTCAAAAGATCAATTTGAGAAGGTAGAAGATATCCCTCATGATCAGAGAAATATTGTTTCCCAGTTTTAGGTGGATGGTATCAATAATCAAGGCCTGATAGGTGTCCAACACAGAAAATTATGTGCATGAGCTTTTACATTTAAGTAGCAAAGATTTAAGCAGCAAAAATAGTAAAGAGTCAGAATTGAAGTTACCCCTTCAAACACTCTGTCAAGCATTGTACAGCTTTCAAATGCCATTCTGATGGCAGAACACTTTCTTTTCCAAAAAAAAAAGGAAACTAGCAGAAAAAGAATTTACGTTTGAAGGTTAGTCTGACCTGGTTTCATTTATACAAGGTAATCAGATTTCCAAATTGACCATGTTCAAAACATAAAAAATGTTAATCTATTAAGACTTTTAAGTTTACAACAGCTGATCTGTGTCATCAATCCAATATTAGATGCAACCAAATATGCCTGACAGCAGTTTCATGAGGCCATTTTTGTGCAGATCCTCAAGATGTCTCATATTAAAGATCTAATTCAAGCCAAAGGCTATATCTTACACAGTTATAAAAGTCAAGAACTTTATTTTTAATTATTTTTTCAGAATCTGAGTATTATTGGCAAGGCCCACAATTATTGCCCAACCCATATTAGTGACAATACCACTGAAAAGCTTGCCAGGCCATTTTAGAGGGCATTTTCATGTCAACCCCACTGGTTGGGTCTGTGGTCAGAGACAAACTGTACCAGGAGTGTACATTTCCTCCCCCAAGAACTTTAATGAATGACTAATTTTTCACAAAAACCCAATAGTTTCTGTGATTTTTACTAAATTTTGTGGCTGTCTAACAACTTCCAGATTATTAACTAACTTTACATTCCACGTGTGTGAATTGAGGTGAGATTTGAACTTGTCGGATCAGATCTCGGATTACGAGTTTGTTAGTTTAATGCCTGCATCCCCACTATAACCTAATGCAGATAATGAGTCACTGGAAGGCCTTGGAAAGTCAGGCAGCATTCAGAGAAAGAAATGAACAGTCAACAGTTCAGACCCTCACCTCTCATTGTTTGTTCAAGATTAGAGCACCTGCAGTTCTTCTGATATTTTTCTAGTTTTTCACTATATTCTGATTCTAATTTATCCAGCTACATTAACCAAAACATAGAAGAACATTATTCACACCTCATGCAACCCATATTTGGGGAAAATGGTGGAAGAAGAGTTGGAGAAAGTAGGCAAATTTGGAGAAGCTCAACACACAATTATCAATTTCCTTAGGCAGATCAGGGGCAACTTGCTTCCACTTCAGTTCTGTAGGTTCAGAGGTGGTCAAGGAGGCCAATGTAGGAACCAGACAATCCCACAGATGGCAAATGTGATGGCTGCAGGACGACTTGTTGATTTTGATGTATTACTCAATTACTCATGCTTATGGAAAGTTTTTGTGTACTCCGAGTGCAATGTCTCAAGCTTCTCAAAACACTCAAAATGCTTCTTCGCCACACAAGGGTCCGAGTTTTCCAGGGGCCAGAGAGTGTGTTATACTTCAAGGAGCTTGTTGCTAATTACTCTTAGTTATCTCCAATGAACAGGTTAAGATGCTTGCACTCCTAGTACACAAAACACACACTGCAGAGAAGTGGTCGGTTAACATACTTTACATAACTGTTACGAAATTAAACTGCACAGCAATTAAAAAGCAAAGGCTCCAGAGCAAAAAACTGAAATATCATATCTATAGAAAAAGAGAATTAATATTTCAGATCAAAAGACCTTCCATTCCAACTAGAAAAACTTGGTAAACAAGCATGCTTTACATTGGCATGAGGCAGGGCTGGAGAGAACAAGCGGAATGTTTTATAGGGTGTATTCCAAGAGAAACAGATGTTACTGGTGCTGTAAAGAGATCAACTGAAGGCTTGCTAATCACATTCAGCTCCCACATCATGCCGGTGTAACACATCACCTGACCCTGCATCCTCTTTTTATCAGTTGTGATATGGTGTTAATTATTTAGTTGCCATTTTGCTAGTAACCTTGTTTAGTCTTAACAATTCGCAGGCCTGAATGGTTTAAGGAAGGGTAAAGATCTTACCCAATTCCCTCCGATACCCCTGTTCACTGAAGTCTCTTGAGCCAAAGCTTCCAAGTCTCACTGGCCACTCCTTCAATTGCCTCTCTACAGTGGTCACTCAACTTCAGCTTCCCTTCTTTGTACTGGCAAAAGTTAGTCAAGTTCAGCGCTCGTCTCTTTTTAAAGTCCTTGATCTTGCTCGATCTTGCTCCAGTTCCTCTTTCTTTAAATAAAACTACAAGTTTCCACATCCCAAGGATGCATGGGTTGGAAGATTAATTGGCCACTATAAAAAGTCAAAGTGTGCAGATGAGCGGTTGAATCAGTCGGGACACGGGGGGAGTAAAAATGGGATAGGTGTAGATGGATGCCATGCTGTTTGACTCTGATTCAAATATGGTGTTCTCAAACGTACACTGGCTTTGCAGAAATGCATTTACTTCAGTCCACAAGAATGGTCTCGAGCTTCCAAATACATTACATTTCAATTCCCCATTGCCCTCTCACCTGCCTTTGTCTTCTGACTCTACTATACCATTCCAAAACTTGATTGACAGTGTCTATCTTCTCTCTTTGCATGTTACAACACTTGGGACTCAATGAGGCAACCTTTTCAGTTTGTCACAATTGACCAGTTCTGATGCAAGATCCATTTGTAATATTAACTCAGTTGTTCTCTCCGTCTCTGCAGATGCTGTTTGACCCAAGTGACTCCAAGATGGCGTTTTTAAAAATCACATTATATATATTGTGGCAATAATGTGAAAACCTCCCCAGAGGCAGTTACAATGGAAATAATGCACAATTAGATGCTGAGTATTAGGGGAGGGTGACCAAAAGCCATGTTGTGGAAAGATGGGAAGAGTAGAGGATGGGGTTGTCAGCATAAGGTGATGGTGGGTACAACACAAATGCTAGGACAATGGGAAGAGGTGAGATGGGTAACTGAAGATGAAAGAAAACCAGTGTCAAAAAAAATAGTTTTGAAATTAATCCGATATGCAAAAAAAGGTGGTTATTTTAAAAATTCTTATTTTTCATAACCCTGTGTGTCAACCAATACCTAACATTCAAGGCATAAATTTTCATTCTGCTACTTTCAATAAAACAACTCCAGAACATGACTTCTTTAGGTATTTGCAGGCAAATCCTGTGCATACACAAACACTTGCACTTTTATACTCTGACACAATATTGGTTATACAGAGTTACTATAAATGCATGTACACCAATTCCCAATTTTAACCAGATTTTGAATATTTAGAGGCTGACAGAGGCCAACATCATCCAAATTTCAATAATGAATCCTTTATACAAAATATCTTCTTAAAAACAGTGAAGAGTAAACAAAATGTATTGATTGGAGATTATAATTTTTACTTGGATCCAGTCCTTGACAATTTAGCAAAGAGAGTGACAAAAGCGAAAGCTGCAAAATTTACTCTATCTTTTATCAGATTTAAAACTTGATAGATGTGTGCAGACAGTTACACCCAACAACAAGAGACTATTCATTCTTCTCAACGGTTCCCGACTCCTATACAAGAATAGACCTGTTTTTAATGACTACACGGTTGAAAAACAGAGGTTGAAATGGAATATTTAGCCCACGCACTTCTGACTTTAATGATAATGATACCTGCGAAGCAAGAGTGTGTCTACAGATGACGTCTTAATCCTACAGTGTTGAGAAGGAAATTGTTTTGTCAAACATTTAATGATTGTATAAAAACTCTTAATTATAAACCACAAACCAAAATTAGAACCAATGGCCAAATATCATTTTTTTTTTCCTTTGAGTTGATCTAGCAGATGGGGTGCTCACTGTCTCCAGGCCTCTGTCTTGCCCATTGAACCATTAGCAGAAATTATAAGGAGAAATCCAGATGTAAAGGGATTTAGAGTTGGCCAGGAAGAGCATAAAATTATGTATAACAGCACATCATCTGCAAATAAATTATCAGACCTAGCTGAGTCTTTGTCCAAACTATAGACTACACTGGAAACATATGGAAGAGTAGCAGGTTATAAAATAAATTTGGAAAAAAGCAAAATTATGCCATTAACAAATTTTGATTATGAGAGATATCAAAAAGGAAGCCAGTTCAAATGGAAACTAGATGGAATTAAATATTTAGGAACAATGGTAAATAATAATCTACAAAATTTACATAAACTTAATTATCTCTCCCTGTTTGGAAAGATTGAATACGATTTACAAAGATAGAGAGATATGCCTATAACATTAACTGGAAGGGTTAATTGTGCAAAAATGAATGTGATGCCAAGACTGCAATACCTTTCCCAATCATTGACGATTTCTTTGCCCATGAACTTTAAAGTACTTAATGGTCAAATAAGAAATTTATTTGGAATAATAAAATGCCGAGGATCACCAAGATCCTGATGTGGGAATGTAGGTTGGGAGGATTAAGATTACCGTATTTTTTAAAAAAAATTATCTAACAGCCCAGGCAAGGCTCCTCTCAACTTTTTTTTTGATGAGAACTCTCCCTCATGCAACTAAATGGGACTACATACAATGAGAGAGGGTGCAGCAAAGGATTTCATTTGTAGATGTATGTCAAATAAATAACAAAAAAAATACCCAGATAATCCCCTTATAATACACATAATAGATAAGGTATGAGATTAATTAAAGTGTTGGAAAAGTGGGGATATCACCAAAACAACCATAAAGAATGAACTATTGCCCATGAATTTGGGGAATAGAATTTAAAATATTCGGCATGAGAAAGGAACTAAACATATTGAGGATTACTTATGTCCTTCGAGCAACTAAAACATAAATATCTGTCAAATGGAACCTTCTGCTTTCTTCAATTGAGATCCTTCCTGCGAGAGCGGTGGGGTCCCACAATGACCCCGCCCTCAAGCACTGAAATGGAGGGGATGCTTTGTTTGGGAAATGCCCCTATATTTATAACTAGGATGCATTCTGCTCTCCAAGGTGAAAGTGATAGGCCAGGCGTACAAAGGTCAAGAGAGAGGTGGAAGTCAAATTTAAGTGCTACAATGTTGGACTGACAGTAATGTGGTAAATTGAATCAGCAAGTTTGCAAGATTGGAGGTGTGGACAGCGATGAAGGTTTTTCAAAGCTTGCAGAGGGATCTGGACCAGCTGGAAAAAAGGTAGATGGGATTTAATGCAGACAAATGTGAAGAGTTGAATTTTGGATGGTCAAACCAAGAAAGGACATGCACGGTAAATGGTAGGGCACTGAGGAGTGCAGAAGAACAGAGGGATCTGAGAATAAAGGTACATAATTCCCTGAAAGTGACATCACAGGTGGATAGGGTTGCAAAGAGAGCTTTTGGCACCTTGGCCTTCCTATATCAAAGTATTGAGTACAGGAGTTGGGATGTTATGGTAAAGTTGTACAAGACATCGGTGAGGCCAAATTTGAAGTATTGAATGCAGTTTTGTTCACCTAACGGCAGGAAAGATATCAATAAGATAGAAAGAATGCAGAGAAGATTTACTAGGATGTTGCCCAAGACTTCAGGAACTGAGTTACAAAGAAAGGTTAAACAGGTTAGGACTTTATTCCCTGGAGCATTGAAGAATGAGGGGTGATTTGACGGCTATTTAAAATAAGAGGGAGATAGACAGAGTAAATGTGGATAAGCTTTTTCCACTGAGGGGGGGTGAGATGTAAACCAGAAGTCATTGGTTAAAAGTGAAAAGGGAAAGTTTAGGAGGAACATGAGGGGGTACTTGCTCAAACACAGAGTGGTGGGAGTGTGGAATGAGCTGCCAATTGAAGTGGTGAATGCAGGCTCAGCTTTACCATTTAAGAAGAATTTGGATAGGTATAAGTAGTCCCTGAATTACGACCTACACGACATACGGCCATCCATACACACAACCGAAAAAAACCAAAAACATATATAAAATCACAGCTGCTGGACACCACAGCACGTGCCTAACTGTGGGAGACCCAAAGTAAAAAATGCTTCTGATTTGCATCCATTTTGAGATCCAACTGGTCTGTCAGAACGCCACACATATGAATGTCGAGGACTACCTAGAGATAGAGGGCTATGGACTAGGTGCAATTCAATGGGACCAAGCAAAAAAACATGGTTTGGCACAGACTAGAAGGGCCAAAGGGGCCTGTTTCTCTGCTGTAATGTTCTATGGTTCTATCTGCAGTTTTGATTTCAATATCCACACAATACACTTGCGACCACTAGTCATATTTACATGGCAAAGATTCAGTTAAATAATTCTGAGAACTGACAACTTCAATTGGTTATGCCCAGATGCACCTACTTGCCATAAAACTTCTAATACAGCAGTGGCGGATTACCCATTAGGATGAGTAGGTTGAAGTCTAAGGCCCCAGCTGCTAGGCTTAAATGCCTGCCGCCTCGTCTCTACTTACTGCGTCCGTGCAGGAGAAGCCGGTAGTGGAGGTGTGGCCAGTCGGCGTTGCGCTGTTGCTGGGGTGACACATGCATAGCATTTTCTAGAAGCTGGCGACATCATGAGGAAGATTTGCATTTTTTTGTGGATTTGCAGCGTGTGATGTGCCCCGTGTGTGCAATGATTGAGAATGGATGATCCTCCACCTTCCCACCAAACTATTAGATTTTTCACATCAAATTGGTAGGACAGTTTGGTGAGAAAGTGAAGGAATCGAGGATGATAATTGGGGGGTTTGGGCCAGGTTGAAAAGCAGCTTGCCTCGCCCCAGAGAGTACCGGGAGGCGGACACTTAAGTAATTAGTGGCATTCTGGTGGGCACCACTGTGATTGTTGACCCAGCCCTGCAGTGCCGCGCCCACAACAAGAGTGCCACTAATTACTTCACTAACTGGCTTCCTCGACTCAGGCTCAGGGTGAGCTGCTTTAAAATTCTACCCTCACCAGCAGTCTAGCATCCACTCCCCAATCCTCCTCCTTTCTCACTTCCTCCCACCACCAAACTATTAGATTTTTAACATTCAATTTGGTTGGAGAGACATTAAAAATCTAATAGTTTGGTGGTTGGAAAGCCCTGACGAGCACAACATGACGCAGGCCGGCAGCAGAGGCACCAAGCTACCTATGTAACCCATCTCAGAAGTGGCACTGGTAGTTCAGTGCTCCTGCCAGTCCAGGTTGTGTGTTGTGCTTGTTAGGACTCAAGGGGGCCCGGGCTCCTAAACTCTTCCTTGTTATATTTCAGTATATGCCTGATGTCCCCACCCCAACACTTGCTTTTCCATAAACCAAGTGAGCACCATCCAAATAATCTGGGCAGCAAAGAAAACAGTATGATGTGACTGAGTTGTGATGGATAATACTATGGAATAAAAGGTCTCTTATAATTGATTCATATAACAGGTCTTCATGATATTTTATTATTCACGTTTTGAGGTACATTACACATATGAGTGTAGTTGTACTTCTAGTCACTCAGATAAGGCTTATGCCTTGCAGTCGTGGAAGCTGCATTCACCCAATCAGCAGCAGGGTCTTGGGCTCCACCAGTCCAAATACTACTTATCGATGCTCATGCTGTGCGTTTGAAAAAAAGCCCGCGCAAGTCTGAGCCTGAGGTCTGTGGCGCATGCCTCCTGCTGTAGAGCTTGGCTCATCATGCATGCAATGCCAGCATTCCTCACGGAAAAGTCGGGGACAACGGATTCAATTGAACTCTCTGCCAGACCACCAGCCATGGGAGCGGAGTAAGTGATCACTTTAATTATTTTATTCATGGTGTTTAATTTATGAAGGACAGAACAGTGTCTGGAAATTGTATTGTACCCAGTTTGCAAATTCCAATGGTCGCTGAATGGTTGAAAGGTGGGGGTACTTCAAGTCAAATTGTGCGACCATTGCTGGTCTCCCCAACCTTTTTCTGCCCTAATGGTTCTATCATGGCCTTTCTGCGCTGTTTGTGTTCATTCTATGGTTTAATGGTTCTATCATGGCTGTTTTATGTGCTTGTAGTAGTGTTAAGGTTTAATCATTCTATAATATGGAATAAAAGGTCTGTTAACATTGATTCATGTAACTTATCTTCATGATATTTTATTTTGCATGTTATGAACTAGTACTAATTACAACATTATACATTAGTGTAATCATACTTCTCTAGTCGCTCAATCAACGCTGACACTGTGCATTTGCAAAAAGTACACGCAAGTCTGAACTTGAGGTCTGCAGTATCTGCCTCCTGCTGCAGAGCTTGACTCATCATGCATATTTACAAACCACTACCGGCAAAAAGGCGCCCCACTACCAGCCCAACCCTCCCCTCCCCATGCACCCCTCTCCACACTGAACTATTGCCACCTAGGCTGTTGACAGTGCAAGCAGTGAGGATAAGAGAACTATGTTGGAATGTGCTCCAATGTTGGCTTCCAGACCAGCTGGTGGAGGCAGGATCTTTCTCCGTGTCAGAGATGTTCTCAATGGTTCTCAAACTTTATTTTTCCACTCACATGCCACCAAAAATAATCCTGTATTAACCTCAGAGCATCTATTCTATGGCGTAGGATGTCACAGGTGCTCAATGGTTAGTAAGGGATAACGAGCCTGCAGCTGACGTGGACATTACCCCTCCATTAATCTTCGTCCGCGAAGCCAAGCCAAAGAAAAAATGTGAGTGGAAAAAAGTTGAGAACCACTGAGTTAGATAAAGTCTTGAAATGAGATGGAAGACCATTCGGTGCAGAACAGTCTTCAGACAGCATGAATATGGCGGGCTGCAGGGTCTTCCCTGCGCCTTGGTTTGTATTTCAGGATCTTCTGCACTTCCACCGGAAGTGGAACTCATGCTGTCTGGGGTTGTCATGGTGGATCCAAGTGGGCTGATGAGCCATGGATCAAATTGAGTGGCCAATGGCAGGAAGCAAGGGGGACCATAGGCAGTCCAGCTACCTGGTAAACATTGGGGGGAGAGAGAGAGAGAGAGAGAGAGAGAGAGAGAGAGGAGAACAAGGAATATGCATTTAAAATTAATTCACCCATTCTCTCCAAAATAAACAGCGAAATCGCAATGCTAACCTAAAGGAGTGGTAAAACATAAAACAGCTTAAAAAGATTGAAATCGACATGACCCACATCCACACAAAATCATCTTATGATGAGAGCAGGTATGCTTCAATTTAAATAGTTGAATATTCTATTGAAAACACACAAGTTACGGAACTACAACCGATTAAAAGTCATTCCCCTTTCCCCACCCTATTTTGTTCTAAAATTAAATTTATCAGCACAATGCATCAATTTGTCCTCAAGTTTATGCAGTCTGGAAAAATTTCACTAAACCAGCTAAAAAGCTGTACATGTGTAACTCCAAGAGCGTGTGTGTAAGAAAGAGAGAGAGTGAAAGAGAAAGGACTGGAAGGAGATAAGTTGGGGCATGGCCCACGAATGCCCCCCCCCCCCCGACACTGACCCCGGGGGTGCCTTCCTAAAACTCAGCCTAGAGACCCGAGTGGTAGTTAATCCGCCACTGGATACAGGCAAAGCTGGGAAGCACTAGAGTGCACTGGCACACACAGATGCATTAGAGTGGACTGAAACAGAGAAGCACATTCTGATGGGTCTCCAATTTGAGGCATCAACTCCAATTCCCTTTCAACAGATGTTGCCTGATATACTGAATGCGTCCTGCCATCTTCATTTTTTATTTGATTTTTCCCCAGAAAACAAAGATAATTTGTTTGAAAGTCTTATCCTGTAGTCAGTGTAGTTTCATATTCTGTCTGTTTTAATCTTATGTTCTAAACTGTGTCATACTCAAAAGAACTTTTACTGTGCAATCGCTATTGTAACATAGAAAACAGGGCTGTCATCTTGTATTCACACTGAGGTCCCTTAACAATAATGAAATCAATCTGAATGGATAGTTAATAGTAAATAATAGTCACCCCAGAAGATAGGGAGAACTTCCCTGCTCTTACTTTCTTTCCACTGACAGATCCAAGGAAATCCCAGTTTCATGGCTCATTTGAAATGCATTAACCAACATTCTTTAAATCACCATCACTTTCATTCCATCAGAAAGCTGATCAGAGTCCAATACTTTTCATAGACTTTAAAAAAAAGTGAGGCTCCCCCTTGCAGACAATGAAATGACTGATTTAACAGCAACCTAATCAGGACTTGGAGGATAAGTCAACTGGCTGCTTGATCATGACTTTTTTTGCAGAAACTGAAAATAGAAAAATTAATTTGAGATTATCTATCTGCAACTTAATATCATTTAAGTGCTCCAGCTAATTATAAATTACACACTGCTACGATGCCCATTTATATTTGCAAATTAAAAACCCTCAAGTTAAATTAACAATATTAATCGACACTTTCAATGTATAATGTCAAACATATTGTCAAAAGGTTTTCCTTATCCAATTAAACATTTAAAAAAAACTAAGTTATTCCTGCCAGTACACATCTGATGGAGAGGCATGTTTTCAAAATGACTTTCTTTTAAAAGCTGCCCATGAAAACAAAGTCATAATTAATTTCTCTATTCAACATGCAGTAAATATTTGCCATTCAACTTTGTTAATCTATTGAGTAAAATTCATTAAAATAGGTCTTACCTGTTAGTGTCATGTTAAAGCTCCCTACCAGCAGAAAACAGATAGCCAACAGGGCAAGATTACAGTTCCAACTGTAAGACAGTGAAAGCTGAGATCAGGGTATCACCTCCTATCCAAATTAACTGCTTTGATCATATGACTGTAAAATGACACCTCAAACAGAGGCCAGTGAGTACACGTCCACATTAAAGCACAAGTGGTAACTTCAGTTCTTTAAAACATCAACAGAGGAAAATAGAGAGTTTATTAGTCCAAAATATCTCTGATATTTGGGTCTGGGGACAGACACACAGGTTACGTGCGCCTTCAAACACAATCTCTCATGCCTCGGATTGAAAATTAACCGGCTCAAATAAAACATTTATCCTTAAATAAATGTGAAGTACCCGCCTGACCTGATCGAAGGGCACACCTCCTTTGATTCAATGTCATGGGTTTTTTTTAAATTGAACAAACAGAAAAGGTGGGAACCAAGATTCATTCTTGAACTGAAAAAAAATACTGCAAATTAGAGTGGTGACTCATGAAAGAAAAAGTAATGAAGTATTTTGACTTTGCTTCAGTGTGAAATAATAATGAACCACATTTTGTTAGGAATTTCCTTAATTACAGAAGCAGAATAAGAGAGAGAGCGTGGCACTGAAAGACAAATGCAATCAATGACCTTGCACTTCCCCATAAGGGAAAAAAAAATAACCACACGGGTTTCTTTGAACTTTGGAAATTCCACAGCAAGACTAGTTAACGTTGGCAAAATCAGTACATAGCACAGAGGAAAGAAATAAAGACTCCTGTCTCTTCCTGGGGTCCCTCTTTGCTGCCTTCCAAGATACTGGTAACAGTCTGGGAGCCTGTGACTTATTCAGGCTAACAAGCAATCTGGAGGAACTCAGTGAGTTGAGCAGTATCAGTGAGAGAGAAAAAGGAAAAGTCAACGAACCCAGCTGTAACCTTTCAGTGGGACTCATGAAGGGTTCAAACCCAAAAGGCTGAGCATCATTGGAAGAAAATTAATGGTCTATCAGTTCTAGCAGATTTTTTTTTTTGTCCAGCATTTGGGCTTCCTGCAAAGGAGATAACAAGCGAAATACAAACTTCAGACTGATTTCAAAATTCTGAGTTATTTCTTGTGCATGACAAGATAGGTCAAAGTCAGCATGGTTCCCTTAAGGAAAAATCCAGTCTGACAAACCTACCACAATATTTTGAGGTAACCACTGCAGGCTAGACAAAAAAGATGCAATGGATACTGCATATTTGGATTTTCAAAAGGCCTTTGACAAGGTGCCACACATGAGATTGCTGAACAAGATGAGAGCCCATGCAATTACTGGGAAGATACTAACATGGGTAGAGCATTGGCTGATCTGCAGGATAGAAAGATTGGAAGTAAAGAGATCCTATTCTGTTTGGCTACCAGTGGTGCTTTGCAGGGGTCAATGTTGGGACCACTTGTTCTTAAGCTTTGCTCACAGAGATCCTGTTAATACATCACCACTGTCAAGACAAGAAATAAGAGTCCCTTCAGAGATAGAGTTTCCGTGGATCCCAAATCCTCCTCTGATCTAGTCATTTCCTGTGCACCCTGTAGTGATGAACCTGAGCAAGAGGCATCCATGCTATCCCTCCTCAACCCCAATCCTTCGATCATTAGGAAGCCAAGTCACTTCGGGACCCCTTTTTGCTGTTCACATTCACATCCTGGTCCTAATATCTGGCTCTTAGAGGCCAGTCAATAGCAGCCTAGTGTGAGGCCTTTGGCTGCAGAGCCCAAGCTAAAACCTGGCTCATAACTGTAGCTTTCCACTTTGTAGGGTCTTGCCAAGGCTGCTTGTTTGGAAGGAAGAAGAAAAAAAGTGTTTGCTTACACTAGTGCTCTACTTCCACGCAGCCCTCAGACCTCAGTTTGGGCTTCTGAATGGGGCTGCCACCATCTTGGATCCAGACCACCAGATCTTTGATGCTGAACTACTGCTAGCTCAGTTCTACAACAAATTTAAACTGCATGGGATTGTCGGGCAGAACAGCCAGGCAAAATATAACAATCATCAGATTATAATCTAAATATCCACCCACAGCCTCACATGGCACAGCTACCTGCTTTATGTTGTGGTAAAGTTATCAGGTCAGGTTGGCCCTTGCCGTGCCTCAGTACTTTGTTCAAGTCAGGATGACTTGGTTGGTCTCATTTCTTGATTAATGCCATTTTTGTCATCTTTATTTTTCCCCCTGCAAATGCCGCCAAATCTCATTAAAAATGTAAAACTAATTGAAAATGGTAGGAATTAATTTTAGAGCTGAGTGGACTCCATCAGATAGAAAAGAAAGGAATAATAAGTGTTCATGCATTTTATACACAGTAAATCATCAATAAATCTTTGATCATTTCAGACCTTGACAGATTTCTTTTTATGCTGTTCCCAGTAGGTATTTCACCCTATGCATGGCTCGTTTGCTTCTCAACTATGAGGCAGATTGATGCAGAAGGGTGGTACTCATCTTCTGCAGGGAGGGGCAAGAGGTGTGCCTTGAATTGTCCCAACTACAGTGGGGACAAAAGTTGGGCATGGTGTGAAGGGTTGCACTTACAGTATTACATGCTCCCAATAACATACTGTACCTGGCTGCTACAAGCTATGACTCTGCAGAGCCTATAGTGCAGGAGAGGTTATAGCTGCATGCAGGTTAGCTCAGAAAGAACACACTGTTCCCCAGTTGAACCCCAGTTGAGTGTTGTTAACACTGAGCTTTATTGGGCTCACAGCACTGCTTCTATTCTCAAGATGAGGGGTGTGGTCAAAACCCTCTCAGCACTGATTGGTGTGTTTGTGATCCACTTTCCCTGATAGGCCAGTTAAGCTCTTTTGGTTGTGGCCAATTTGAGGGCAGCGGTGTGGGCCTCGTGCAGCCTGCTGGATCTTCCCGTTCGTCCTTCATTTTGTGAGGCCCAGTGGGGAGCTGCGAAGGGTTGCCACAATACCATATATTTTGGCAACCAAGTTGACCTTCAGATAATTCAGGTCCCCATTTTCATGATTTTATCATATATCAGGCAGACAAGTCAACCAACACCCCCCCCCCCCCCCGAAAATCACATAGACTGAGCTGTTGAGTGCTGTCAGAAGGTGGTTGTTATCATGGACCCTCTAGCAAAATGACAAAAGTATGAAGCGAGTTTCAAGTTAAAAGTAACAGGAGTGGCCAAGAAATCCAGCAACTCTGCTGCTGAAAGAAAATTTGTTGTGTTGGATTCTGTTTTGATGTTTCAAAGGTTGTCTTATGATCGTGGACAAAATTTTGAAAGTTGAATCCAGTCAAGGGGATTAGCTATGCTCTGTAGCTTCAGCAGGTTAGTACAAGGAATGGAGTTACAAGTTAGTGTTCCTGTGAGGCAGTGAAGATAGTCTTCAAGATTTACATATCTTAGCAACTATGGGATTTGTCTGCCGAACCAAGCATTAAGAAGCAAACAGTTCAGTAATTTTAAGTACAGACGTTTAAAAAAGTGGACTTCTGGGTAATTTCATACCTCAGTGAAGCCTTTTTTGGGGATGCCCCCTGAAAAGGAATGATTCTCTGAACACATAGGTCACACAGAAGCAGAATACCACTCTTCATAAATATTTCTCTTAGCTTCAGCTTTCAGAAATGCAGGAAGAACTCAGCAGGTCTCACAGTGTCCATAGCAGGTAAAGATATACAACTAACATTTCAGGCTTGAGCCCATCTTCAAGTCGAACTTTGAAGGGCTCAGGCTCGAAATGTTAGATATACATCTTCCCCTCCTGTGGATACTGTGAGACCTGCTGAGTTCCTCCAGCATTTCTGTGCTTTTACTACAATCACAGCATCTGCAGACTTTCATGTTTCACTTCATCTTTCAAAGGTCAAATTATTTCATTTATTCAGCATCTAAAAATTTATACAGTGCAAATAATGGCTTGTAGTTCAACATGCCTTGAAGGGCACGTTAACAATTGGACACTAAATTGTGGCCAAATATGTGCAGGCAGGACCAAGTGTCAGTGAATTGCAGGTGGTATTGAGGCAGTGGGCAAGGAAACATCAGTTCAATATTATCAATTGCATCCAATATGAATCAGTCCAAACTAACAATTAGGTTAAGGTTAATGAGTATCTGGAAATCAGGGTTACTTGGGAAGAAATGGGATCACACCCCCTGACACTGCCAAGAATAAAGAATTGTTAATCTGACCGGCACAAGAGTCTGAGCCATTTTATAGAAAGATTTTTCAGAGCTTCAAATTTTACACCTACTTTAGAAATTTCTTTTAATCTCAGCAAATTATAGTGCAATCTAACTTTCACTTCAATGGTGATAAACTCAGTGACCTTCTCGATTATTACCCAATTCTCCAAGTTCACCACCAAAAGAAATGCATGACAATATCTTACTCCTCCTGCTCTGGCAGTTCCAATCTTCATGATGAAGGACGAAGATGGGAAGTTTCTAGAAGACACCACTACCTGCAAGACCCTTTCAAGCCATTCACCATTTGGAAAAGGAGGTAGTTCAAAAATCCAACAACCTATGGCGAACGACTGAAATTGTTCAACAATACTATTTATCAATCTCTTCTGAATCCCAGTTTTGTACTTCAGGACTTGTTGAATTTGGTCTGAGAGGACTTGAAAGGATGAGTGCCCTGCAGACCATGAAGGGAGAGGAAAGCATGGAACGCAAGCGGACTCAAAAGGTTCAATGAGTTTATAGCGGGAGTGCTGCGAACCTGAAACGAATACTCCAGGGTGGTGGTCAAACGGATCGACAAGGGTGAAGGTAGAAGGGTGAAAGCCCTGTGGACTTGAAAGGTTGATGCTCAAGCGGAACTGAAAGGGAGAGGCCAGTGCAGAATGCAAGCAACCCTGAAAGGGTGTAGGCCAAGCAGATGGTGCAGGGTGAAAGCCCCACGGATTTGAAAGGAATACGCCTGGCTGGTGCTCAAGTGGACCATGTAGGGTGAAGGGCCAGCAGAGTTGGAGGGAATATGCCAGGGTGGGTGTGCAAGTGGACCAGTAAATGAAAAGCAGGAAACAAAGAGGTGGAATTACTTATAGACCACAGAATAGAAAATGTGGCATAAATCAACAGAAAAGGCAACAGGTAATGCAACAATCAAGGGAGAATGTAACCTCCATGGGACCAGATTTAAGTATTTTTTTTCATGATGGGTTATAAAATTAATCTGTGGAATATATTATGCAGTTCACAAGACTTTTAGACTGATATGTAGATGAGACTGGCAAAATAGCAACTGGGTCAGCAGGGATAAGAAGGGTGAAAGGACTGGTTTCCATGCTGCACAATTGCTACAAAGTTACTGGCAAAACCCTTCCTTTCCAGGCTTTCCAGACTTGCATTTGCCCAGTTTTTTTTTTCCTCATAATCAAATGAACCAGTTAAGCAGCACAAATGATTTCAGCTGCACAGGCACACAAATGGCAATCTTTATGTCACTGAATTCTCAGTGTAGTCACTGTGCAAAAATCAGTGATATCTGGATGGAAGCCATGGATCACAGTTAAACATGTGGAGCATGAGGGTGGTTTCATGTAATGTTATTTAGATCTAATGTTTCACAATCTGAGTTAACCATACTAGCTCATGAACTTAACCCCAGGAGGCTGAAGTGTGACCTTATGGATGTTTATGAAATCATGAGGGAGCATAGATGTTCAGTCTTTTACCAGGGTAATTGATTTCAGAGAGTTTTAAGGGGGACCCAAACAGCAATGTATTTATTTGTTTATATATTTTTGTAAACATGGGGAGGACAGTCTGCATTTAGAATGAGCTGCCAGGCAAAACTATAGAGTGGGTACAATTACAATGTTCAAAAGGCATTTGGACATATATAGATAGGAAAGGCTCAGAAGGATCTGAAGCAAATGGAGGCAAATGGGACTTGTTCAGAATGCCAACTTGCAACTCAATGAACCTTCATTCTATACCCCATATAATCATATCTGATAATGGTTTTTATTTCCTACTCTCAAGACCAATGACAAGGCATCTATGTCTTTACAGGGTTGGTGCAATGAGAGAATTGCTGGCAAACAGAAACTTTAAAATTCCAGGAAACTTTAAAAGAATGTTTTGCTAAGATGTTTTCATGATATAAAAAAAACCAAAAAGCAGGCAGAAGGCAGAGCCTAACTTTGCTATCGGTAATTACATTTTCTTTAGTTTCTCCTTTCTGAAGAGTTCTCAGCTCTGAACTAAGACCTGGATGGGAAAAAAAAGTACATTTTTAAAAATAATAAGTAGCTCCCAGCTGTTTGACTAATTTATAAAGGCACTTGTAATAGAGGCTATTAATTGACAACCATAACATATCTTAAATTTATTACTACAAGTACATAATCAAGGTTTGTTTTCTGCATTATTAGGGAATTTATTCATTATTCTCAAAACCATACTTTAAGTGGATAGTTTAAATCATAGAAGTTGGTGCTCATCATCCTTTTAGTAAAATTTTGTCTTGCTATGTTTACATGAACAACAATCAACTTATGAAATCATGAGGGGACTTGTTCAGAATGCCAACTTGCAACTCAATGAACCTTCATTCTATACCCCATATAATCACATCTGATAATGGTTTTTATTTCCTACTCTCAAGACCAATGACAAGGCATCTACGTCTTTACAGGGTTGGTGCAATGAGAGAATTGCTGGCAAACAGAAACTTTAAAATTCCAGGAAACTTTAAAAGAATCACTTTCTCTTGACCCTAAAGAGTTGCTGGTGTCATCTTCTTTAATCAGGAAAGCCTCCACCAATACTTCTACAATGCTCTGAAAATGCAGGTGCATGAAACAAATGGTTCACCTGTTACTATCCCTCAAAAGTTCCTGTTAATCTTCGAAAGACGCCAATTGTTGTTGACAGCCTATATGCATTCCTGTGCACAATCCTTGGCCAATGAAGTGCATGAAATATCAGTGAAACAATGCAGAGCCTCATCATTAATCTTGGTTTAAAAGTATGCATTACCTATGACATAGGTCCCAAATTTGGAGACAAAGTTATGCAAAACCGTATCAGTATTTGGACCTGCTCCTCTTTCCCAGCCGACCCATCCCAAAACATTAGCCTGCAAATGTTCCATGCAAGCCATCCTGGAGTTGTCAAAGTCCATCTAGCTCTGATGACTCCCAAAAACTACAGTGCTACTGGAACAGTAGTAACACACTGAAGAAAACTTCCAGAAGTCAATAAATGGTGAAGGGAAATATGGAAAGCAATTTAGATGTCAGATATTTCTGAGCATTGTCATTAGAGGGACAGAATAGTAAACTAGGAAGTTCTGGTGGAATCGGAGTCAGAGAACACAGGATCAGGCCCTTTGGCCCATCACATCCATGCCAGTCATGAAGATCACATCTTTCGGAAGCCTTCTGTGACTTGGTGATCCAAGTGCCTGTCTGGAAATTTGAAACATTATGAGTGTTAAACATCATACCTTCACCACTTTCAGGTGGTACATCCCATATTGTGCTTTCTTTCCAAAAAAACCAGTCTGACCACAAATGGAAATCTGATTGTGCCATTATAGTATGGATGTGAAGGCAGTGGAGGCTGCAAAAATAGATTTAAATGAGGAAAAGTAGCAGAGAGAGTGTTAAGGTAAAGGATGAGGGAAATTTGACACAGGTATGTGAAATGATGATGGGCCATGACTATGGAAAATGAGATAATGTTTGCATGGCTGGAGGGATAATTGACCAAGTAACAGGTTTTAAATGTAAAAGGGACTATAACTAAAAGCAACCTGAGGAAACCTATTCTTCTCATAAAAACCTTGATTAGAATCTGGAATGCAAATCCACAGGTGTGGTGAGGATGGGTTTCATTGTGACCTTCAAAGGGAAATTGAACAAATGTATTGTGACAAAAAGTAGAAAGGCTGTAGAAAATGGGTGGGATGAAACTCACGAATTGCGATGGCAGAGAGCTCCATGGATGAGGTGAATGTCTTCCTCCCAAGCTGCAATTTTTCTATGATTTGATAAAGCCTTATCAAAGATTATTGCTGAATAACTGTGGCTGACAAACAAAACAGTTGTAGCTAATATATTCTTTTATCTCTGCTTGACGAAATGTAGCAAGAGATTTGTCACAAGGATCAGAGCTGGGTTTTTAATATTTTATTATGGATATTAATGACTTGGATGAAGGTACTGGAAGTATGTTTCTAATTTTACTGATGGCACAAAGATGGGCATTAAAAGAATTTAAAGCATATAATGGATGTGGGCACGTTGAGTGGGCAATGATCTTGCAAATGGACTAAAATCTGAGGGAAAATAAATTTGCACCCAACCCCAACCAACAAATTTTCCCCTGCAACCGTGCCTGCCTGTCCCGCATCGGACTTGTCAGCCACAAACGAGCCTGCAGCTGATGTAGGCATTTACCCCTCCATAAATCTTCATCCACGAAGCCAAGCCAAAGAAGAAGAAAAAAAAGAAAGAAGGAATAAAGATCATTGCAAAGCTCTGTGATGCAGAGAGATCTGGGTATCCAGGTACATGATTTCCTTATGGTTAGAATTGAAGTAAGTACAGTAAGTAATTGGGAAATTAACAAAAAAGTTGTTCTCATTACAAGAACTGAATTCAGAAGTCGAGATGATATGTTTTACTTACATAGAGGATTGGTGAGAGTATATTGTGTTTCTTTTTTGTTTAAAAAAGGAAGATTGTCAATGACTGGTACAAGTCTGGTGAGCCTCAAAGGACGTTCCCTTGACTAATACTGGCAATAACTGGGTTGAACGAGGAAAGTTTGGACCTAGTAGATCTGCACATGAAAGATTTGAGAGGATTTTAATTAATTATTTCCCACTCTTATCAGTGACAGTAGCTCCTCAGGACTTCTTTAAGACATAAATCAGGGATCACGCAGCAGCTTTTCTTTAATGTTCTCAATGCTTCATTTAGCATTAATGTTCATGAACAGTTGGCTTGCACATTTGAGCTACTCCTTGGGAAATCCCTAGGTACAGTATTATGAAAAAGCAGGTAGACTGAATTCTGCATGTTATTACATTACATGAAAAGCCAATTATACTTTTCAGTAAAGGTTTGTGACAAGCACAACCTCCACCAACACCCCATTCTCCTTCCCACCCCAGCCATTGTAGAGTTGTCAGGAGGCATGATGCAGTTGGGCTTGTATGAAGTAACTTGGCTCTCAATGACTTCATTAAGTCTCCATTGCTTCTTGGCCACAGCATGGATTGTCTTCCAAAGGTTTTGTGCAACATTTACTGAAATTGTATCCAATAAGCACCAAGTATTAAGAGGTAAAGTGGATAAAGTGATCTATACTGTAGCTGCTTTAAAGCATGCAGGTCATTTGAGACAAAAATGAATGTAGCTTCAATGCAACTGATAGATTGATACAAAGTGGAAGGGTTAGGGAAAAGTTATACTTCTGATACAGAATAGAACAGACAAACAACTTGCTTCTAAATCTGAGAATGGCTCTCGTACTAATTGGGAACTACAACAAAAATAGGAGCCGTCAGAATTTGCTCGGATCAGATTTGCCCGTGGATACAATTAGTTGTCCTATTTATCCAAAGCAGAATGTAGTACACATCTTTTTATAGCCTTTTTTTTCAAGTGGTCTGCAGATATCTGAAATAATCTTTTGTACTTAAAAGGAGCATAGTAGTTAATTTGTTCAAACAGTGGAGTCAATCTGGTAGATTGAAAATGTAAAGTTCTGTGAATCTTTCACTATGGGACTGATATTGAAAACAGGCTTTTAATTAAACCAAAAAAGCATTTCCTAACGCATATTAAAATCCCATGTTGTGCAACTGCGAACCCAAAATCCACTGTGGTTTTAATTTCTTATCTTAATTTGTCTTCAAATTTCCTGTCTTGTATTTTGCGATACATTTTGCCATATATGTATAATGGAAAGCCACGTTGATAATAAATTCCAAGGTCACTTGATTGAAGTTTCTTTCCGCAGTAGTGTGCAAAATTTTTAAATATTGAGCTGATTAATGCTCGTCAATACTCCGTGTCAAATCTACCTCATACCCCACTGTTAGAACAAAAAACATGGAAGACCATCCAAGTTATTGTGATTATATTTTGGAAAAGGTTAAATTCTGTAGGTTTCCATCGTTTTTCCATTACCATCAAATGATAAACTGAACCATTGTGATCTCTCAGATCCAGGTTGAATCACACGGTATCTCTACCTCAATTAATCTCTTCCACCACCCCACTTCCACAAAATCTTACCAGGTTTACAGAGTTTTAAAATGTTGACACAGGTTTGGTGTTGTTAGAAAAACAATGCACTTTAATAAGGATAGATTTCTTTTTCGTCAAAGATTTGACCAAGCCAATAGAAGACTGACAGATCAAGTGCCAAACATTCATTATAATGAGCATGACTAACCAATGGACAAGCCTGAAAATGTGCTGATCAATGATTTCTGAAAATGGAACAGCAGGAGCGATAAATCAAGCCAAGATGTCTGGTAAAACAATATGCAGACTAAAACAGAAGTTTGATTAACATTCAAACAAAGGAAGAACTACAGGTGAAAGGCATCAAACCCACACACACTGTACTTAGGAATTTCAAGTAAATCCACATATAGATTTCTATGCATTTTCTCTACATCTATTTGCATTCGAGGTTGGGTGCCATTTACAGCAATTATAACAAGTTTACTGCTGTGAAAGCAAGCAAAGCATTTTGAATTGTTTTGGGTAAGCAGGAGTCCCATCACATTTTTATGATTATCAAGGTTCTCCATGGTACAAGTTAACCTCTGATAGTTTGGACACATTTTTGATCAATGAAACATTACAAATAATGCTAATGAACTAATATAATGCTAATTATTCAATAATGGAGATAATACAGCACATCGTTTACTGCTCCGATGCTTCCTGGATTTGGAAGACAGTGTTGATTCAAGTTTTTAACATAGAACAGCTGGATGAAAGAGAAATCAAATGCTATGTTTGAAGGTGTTCAACGCTAATTTTTTAATTCACATATGGTAAGCCAAACTTGTGTAGAAGTTTGGGCATCTTTTGATTAAAAATAAACTGAAGTATACGAGTGGCTTCAGGAAAAAAAACCAAAAAAAATATTACCAGCTTGAGAAATGAAGCGAGCTTGACCATATTCTTTAAAATGTCAAGGAGCAAGAAAAATGAAAATACAAATAAAGAAATTTAATTTGAATAACCAGAGTAAAATAGGCAAAAGTTAACAAAACAGAAATGAGAATTGGGGCGACACGGTTGCAAAATCTTTACAGAGCCAGTGATCAAGACCGGGATTCAAATCCCATACCGTCTGAAAGGAATTTGTACATTCTCCCCATGTCTGTGTGGGTTTTCCCCAGGGGCTCTGGTTTCCTCCCTCCATTCGAAACCTTCCGGCACTTATAATTGGGTATAAGTTGGGCGGCTCGGACTTGTGGGCCGAAAAGGCCTGTTACTGTGCTGTAGGTCGTAATTTAAACATTTAAATTTAAAAAATAATAATAATTTAAATTTAACAAATTCATATCTACTCTGAAAAATATAACCATTGCCAACAAAATTCCTGATTGAGAACAATTGAAAGTAAAAGATTGAAAATGATTTAATGCTTTTCACAACATCAGGATGAACCAAACCACTGGTGAAATAAATATGGGAGAAACCCAGCAACTGATTTGTGCATACTCAATGTACACAGAGTGAATCAGGGATTAACCATATAACCATATAACCATTTACGGAGCGGAAACAGGCCATGTTGGCCTTTCGAGTCCGCACCGGTTCACTGGTTTTGTATGCCCTCTTCAGGCATTGGTCCCGGTAGATCTTCATTCAATGCCGGTGGAATCAGATAATAGCAAAACTATGAGCAAACAGATTGGCTGTCTGTGTAACAAAAATAGTAAAACTTGACGAAACTGGATTTATTAAGAAAAGACAAACAATGGACAATATCTCTAAGTTCATTAACTTAATCCATGCAGTCCAAGGAAAGAAGACTCCAACAGTGGCGGTTGCTTTTGACGCAGAGAAAGCCTTTGACAGGGTAGAATGGAATTATTTGTTTAAAGTACTACAGCGGTTCAACCTACCAGAGAAATATATGAATTGGATTAAAGCATTATATAAGGGACCATTGGTGAAGGTGACAGTAAATGGATATATAATCGAACCAAGGTCAACTTGGCAGGGATGTCCACTATCTCCCTCACTGTTTGATTGATGGATCATTTCAGGAGGCTCTTTCAAAAAGTATCAATTGATGTCATGTCTGCCTGAAAGTGCAAATCTGCTCAACATTTTAAGATCTGAAAGCCAAGACCTCAATCCAGCACTTCCAGAACTGTATCTGCATGTAAACAAAGATTGACTGCTCAGAGTTTCCAGTTAGAGCTAAACCCATCATTGTGTTTTCAGAGACAGGTCCCATGATGTTTTCAGAGGCATGTGCCCAAAATTAATTATGGCTGATACTTGGAAATTCCAAAAGTTGAAAAGTCCTGAGCCTGTATCACATGGTATCGTGGAGTAGAAAGATCTAGGAATAACGGTGCATTGTTCCCTGAAGGTAGGAGCGCATGTGGATAGGTTGGTGAAGAAGGCCTTTAGTATGCTTGTCTATATAAATCAGTGCATAGAATATAGGAGTTGGGAAGTAATGATGAAACTGTACAAGGCATTGGTGAGGCCAAATTTAGAGTACTGTGCGCAGTTCTGGTCACCGATTTATAGGAAGGATATTAACAAGATAGAGAGAGTGCAGAGAAGATTTACAAAAATGGTGCCTAGGTTTCAACATCTGGAATATAAGGAGAGATTGAGCAAATTAGGTCTTTATTCCTTGGAATGTAGAAGGCTGAGAGGGGATTTAATAGAGGTGTTTAAGATAATGAGAGGGATAGATGTGGAAAGGCTTTTCCCATTGAGAGTAGGATACAAGAGGTCATGGGTTGAGAGTTGACGGGCAAAGGTTTAGGAGTAACATGAGGGGGAACTTCTTTACTCAGAGAGTGGTTACTGTGTGGAATGGGCTTCTAGGAAAGGTGGTGGAGGCAGGGTCAATTTTGTCATTTAAGAAAGAATTGGATGAGTATATGGATGGGAGGGATATGGGTAGAGTACTGGGAAGTGGGATTAGAGGAAGGTATTTGGATCAGTGCGAACTAGAAGGGTCAAATTGGCCTGTTTCCATGCTGTAATTGTTAGGTGGTTATATGGTCTGTATATAATTGGGAAGTGGGATTAGAGGAGGGTTCTTGGATCAGTGTGGACGGATTAGAAGGGCCAAATTGGCCTATTTCCGTTCTGTAATTGTTAGGTGGTTTATATGGTCTATATATAATTGTAAAGAGTTTAATAGTGAACAGATCAGAAAGCATTTACTGATTGTGGATCTTGAGCACTGAAGCAATCAAAATCATTCAATTTCTTTCGGGTTCACTGCTTGCTATTTTCAACCAGCCCATGGATGCTTGTGAACCTCATTTTATTTTAAATCTCAAGTGCACCACATCATTAAAAAAGGTCATCCTCCTTGCTTCATTTTAAAATGTCCTGAATCCACTTCTCACATTCAACTATTGTAGCAACAGATCTATGGCAGATGCCATCTCACTGGTTTGACACAAAGCCCTGGACAGCAAAGATGCATACATCAGGATGTTATCAATGACAGCTTGGCATTTTAACACCATCATCCCCTCAAAATTGATCAGCAAACTCCCGGACTTAGACTCAACACTCCACTGGGTGATTGGATCTTGGATTTCCTCATCTCCAGGCCACAGTGAGGATTGGTAAGAATATCGCCTCCACAATCTCCATCAGCACCAGAGCACACAAGGCTGCATTCTTAGCCAACTGCTCTATTCACTATGCACCTATGCCTTTGTGGCTTGGTACGATAACAGCTTCTTCAAATTTGCTGACGATACCATGGTAGTGGGGTGTATAAAAATGGATGAGGAGTCAGCTTACAGGAGGGAAATTGAAAATTTGGCCGAATGGTGCACCAACTAAAACCTCACACTCAATGTCACCAAGGAGCTGATTGTTAACTTCAAGAAGGGAAAACCAGAGTGATCATTGGTGGATCAGAGGTGGAGAGGGTGAGGAAATTTAGCTTCTTGGGAGTCACCATCTCAGAGGATCGTTTCTGGACCAAACACACCAATAGGATCATGATAAATGCATGCCAGTGTCTTGACTTCCTCCGAGTATTGCAGAGGTTTGGTATGACATCAGAAACCCTGGCAAATTTCTAGAGCTGTAGAGGGAAGTATGCTGATCGACTGCATCAAAGTCTGGCATGGGGACAACAATGCTCCTGAGTGTAAACCCCTGCAAAAGATAGTGGACAAATCCCAAGAGATCACAGGCAAAACCCTATCCACCATCAAAAACATCAACATGGAATGCTGCCATTGGAGACCAGTAGTAATCATCAAAGATCCACTTCAACCAGCATATGCTCTGTTCTCACTGCTACCATCAGGAAAGACATGTAGGTGCCAGAAAACATGCACCACCAGGTTCAGGAACAGCTGTTACCCTTCACCATTAGATTTAACAACAAACTCAATTAGGGACTCATTTAAAGACTCGTACGTGTACTTTATTAATTTTCTCTTTCTGTACTGCAGTTTATATTTCTTTATTTGTTTACACGTGTACTTTGAATAGTTATTTTTTTTGCATGCACAATAAGTGGTAATTCTGCCTGACGTGCAGGAAAAAGAGTTTTATATGTCATGTAATAGTGACGGAGCGATTAGCGCAACGCTGTTACAGTTCCAATGATTGGGATCGGGGGTTCAAATCCTGCACTCTCTGTAAAGAGTTGGAACGTCCTCCTTGTGTCTGAAGGGGTTTTCCCCAGGGGGTCCTGTTTCCTCCCACTGTTCAACATGTACAAGGGGATCTAGGTTAATTAGGCGTCATGGAATAGTAGGCTGAAATAGCCTAATACCGTGTGGCATATCTAAATTTTAAAATTAAACGTACTCTGACAATAAATCCAAAATCTGTTGGAGTTATCCATTGCAAGTTTCATCTGTTCAAATATCTTTCACTCTTTTAACAAAAGGGCAGACCAGCATTAATTCTGCAGCAAACCAATCAGAAATTTTGAAGGTGAATAAGGAGGATCAGCAAACAGCTGACAAATTTGTAAAGAGAAGAAAGGAAACATCTCAACAGGCCAGTCAGAAAAATCAGTATAAAGAGGTCAGATGAATTTGCATAAATATTGAGGTGTTTACTCATTAGGATGAGAATTTTAAATCCATTTAAAAACCTTGTCTTGAAATATGAAGTTATAGGTGGGGATTTAAAACTTGCATTCCCCACAACAAATGGAAGTGCAATCCACTTCTCTTGAGAATAGAGAGCACTGTACATACAATACAAGTCAAATACTAAACTCTGGCCTGGCTGGCTGATTTTTAAAATAGAGAGCTCAAGGTTCTTGCTTACTCCCAAGCAAATTTTGTAGTCACCTTCTGACTGTTCAATCATATCAGACCTCTTGGCGTCGGTGCTCTCAAGATTCACCCACTGACTGCCATTTCAGAGCTGAGGGATATTGCAATTGCTTTGCACCTAATGCAAAACGTGCAGTGCAATAGCAGATGACAATTATAACCTGTTAAATTCTTATCGGCTGGTGTAGAATTTCCCATAAATGTCCACTAGATGAAGGGTAACTTGAACATGACACCACAGCAAAAATGCTAAGCTATTTCAAGATCAAAAAACTGCTGTAAAGTTACGAAAGCTCAAATAGGTTACACATGAAAGAATGCAAGCATATGTGGCTTTTGGGAGCAAGACTTCTCCTACCGTCAGCAGCAGCTAAGTATATAAACCCAACCCCAACCCACCAATTGTCCCTTGCAACCGTGTCTGCCTGTCCCGCATTGGACTTGTCAGCCACAAACGAGCTTGCAGCTGACGTGGACATTACCCCTCCATAAATCTTCGCCCGCGAAGCCAAGCCAAAGATATCCCCATATACTGTTGGGGATTGAGGCACCAGGAGGAGAGAGGAAATAACCAATCTTTCACTTTCATAACCACAAATAAAAGCTATTGCATTTTTCAAAGGCATCCATTATTGAAATTGGATCTCGCCCCTATCCTGGGCCTAGTCAAATTTATTGCATTGTTCTCCAGAGGAAGGAAAATCTACTTTTATTCAAACAAGGCTTTTAGTATTGCCTTTGAACATGAACAGTGACAACTGAAAGAGGTGGTGGTCACCCACTATCAAATGTTAGTAAAAACAAAACTTTGTTGCTCTATCAAGACAAATTTGGAAAGACATGCTTTGTTTAAATTTTATCATATTAGACACATCTTTAATCATTCTTTTCCCATGACTAGCGACGTCATAATAGTACACACCATCAAACTGGCCTCCTTTTCAACTAAAAATAAAATGTTACACTGTTATTTTTAAACACGTTTTGACTGCAGTAGAGTGTCACAAATACAGCAAAGGAAGAAACAATTCTTTGGTAAACATAGCCACAAAATCTATGCACACTAGTACACAGAAGTGTTGGAGAAACTCAAATCACGTAGCATCCACAAAAGGCATTTGACATTTCAGGCCTGAGCCCTTCAGACTCCAAAGGTCAAAAGCCTTTTACTTCCTCTGGATATTGCGTTGCCTACTGAGTTTCTCCAGCACTTCCATGTATTTCACTTGATCCCACCAGCATCTGCAGATTTTCTTGTTTGTATCCATCCACACCACCATACTGCCTTTCAAAGATCTTTCTTCTGTTTATCAAGTGAGATTATTTTCAACAGCAAATTGGCCAATATGCCAGGAAAGCAAGTGCACACTAAAGTTTGTCACAGAGCTACACCTACAATGTACTGTATAGAGCTGTCCATGAAAAAAAATCAAACATCTCAGAAAATCTTTTGGCACTATCCTTTGCAACTCGATACACTGTAAAAACTTGATAAGGCACAGCATGCTGAAACAAAACCATTACACAGGAAAAGCAAACTGAAACTTTGCATTTTCTCCATGATTTATAGAATTTAAATTTCTTTTGAACTTTGATTTGTAAAGAATTGTTGTCTTCAGTGACGTCAAATTTATTGCATTGTTCTCCAGAGGAAGGATGTACATTACTATGGCAACAAAATAAATGATTCAGTTAAAAGTTACTGGTGATTTAAAAATATTTTTGTTTCATAAATGTGCATCACAAATTGTCCATATACAATCAAAATCCTTGAAATTTATTTGAGGATAAAACCTGAGTTTCAAGGCAGAAACAATCAGAGCACTTGTAATAAAAATAAACCAGATACATGGCGGCTATGGCAGGGAGGGCAGGTCACTGCAAAGTAAACTTCAACACCATAGATGGCTGTGATGCTTCATTGCCCAAAGAGCTAAACATCTCCTATGCCCACTTTGAGAAGAAGAACCAAACAATACCTACTAGAATCCCTGCATTCTGCCTCTGAGGATGTCGCCAGAACATCATTCAAGAGGGTGAACCCATGCAAGGCATCAGGCCATGACAGCGTACCTGGTAGGGTACAGAAAATCTGCACCAACCAACTAGCAAGAGTGTTCACGGATATTTTCAACCTCTCATTGCAGCAGTCAGAGGTTCCCGCCTGCTTCAAAAGGACATCAATCATCCTGGTGCCGAAGAGCAGTGTGAGCTGCCTCAACGACTATTGCCCAGTAGACAAAAGATAGAGAATTTCATGCATGTTATATTCTAAATGTAGTATTATGTGACAATAATGAAACCTTTATCTTTCTACTGTGATGAAATACTTTGAGAGGCTGTTCATGGCCAGATTAACATGTACCAAACCAAAGGTCTGGACCCACTCCAATGTGGCTATCGTCTCAATCGCTCCACAGCACATGCACTATCGCTGGCTGCCCACTCAGCTCTGGATCACCTCAAAAGCAGAAACTCATACATGCGCCTGCTCTTCATCAACTACATCTCAGCCTTCAATACTATTATTCCCTCAGTGATGGTCAAGAAGCTACAAACTCTAGGTCTCTATTCCCCCCCACTGCAACTGGATCCTTGACTTTCTCAGAGACTGTAATCAGTACAAATTAGAGACAATGTCTCCTCCTCACTGATCATCAACACAGACACACCCCAAGGATGTGTGCTTAGCCCACTGCTCTACTCATTTTACACCCATGACTTTGTGGCCAAGCATAATTTCAACGTTATCTACAAATTTGCCGATGACACCACCGATGTCGGCAGAATCACAAACGGCAACAAAGAAGCGTACAGGAGGGAGAGAGATCAGCTCATTGAATGGTGTCATGCTAACAATCTTGTGCTCAACTTTAGCAAAAAGGAGATTATTGTGGACTTCTGGAGGAAGTCAGGGGGACATGACCCAGACCTCATCAAGGACTCAGTAGTGGAGAGGGTCAAGAACTTCAAATTACTGGGTGTTAAAATCTCAGAGGATCTGTCCTGGAGCCTCCATATTGATGCAATTGCAAAAAAGGCTCACTAGCGGCTATACCTTGTAAGGTGCTTGAGGAGATTCAGCACATCACCAAAGACTCTCAAAAACTTCTACAGTTCTATCATGAGAGCATTCTGGTTGGTTGCATTACTTTCTGATATGGAGTAACCAACTCTCTGGACAAGAATAAACTCCAGAGGGTTGTTAACTTGGCCAGCAACATCACAGGCACCAGGCTTCACTCCATCGAGGAAATCTACAAGAGGTGGTGTCTCAATAAAGCAGTTTCTATCCTCAGAGACCTCCCCCCCCCCCCCCCCACCACCCAGACCTTGTCCTCTTCACTCTGGTACCATCGGGAAAAGAGTACAGGAGCCTAAAGGTGAGCATTCAATGGCACAAGGACAGCTTCTTCCCTGCTGCCATCAGATTCTTGAATAATCAGTGAATCAGACACTGCCTTATTTTTCATGCACTATTTTTGGTTTTTTTATAAATGTATTGTTGTGAAGGTGGTTTATATGAATGCTTGCTGCAAAACACCAAATTTTGTGACTTGTTCATGACAATAAATTGATTCAAATTTGTGCTTTTGACTATCTTACAATAGCTATCAAGTCATGTGCATTCAAATGCTTGCCTAAAGGAGGGAGAAGATTGCTCTTTTAAACTGCAACAAATATACTGATGGCTGAACACAGGTTAGTAAAAACACCTGCTCAACATGTTGCACCAACTTCACAGAAATGCTATCTCGTCTTTACTGTGCGAGTATGGTATGAACGATAAATAAAGGTGTCTTGACCGCAAAATGACTCAAAGACCAATCAATATATACATGAGCCGTGTTCTAGAAGTACTGTTAGTCAATAAACATTGTACAATGTGCATTATGTCCCATTATTCTTACTTGATGCAAACAGGTATTTGATTTAAAAAAAAGTACAATTGTGCTGTTGAAGCAGTCCTTTGTTAATGTAACAAAGGGAGGTTTAAGAGTCTGATAACTGATGCAAATGCTCCTAATGTCCTGTAAAGAAATGGAAAGTAGACAAATTACTTAAGCAGCTTTAACTTAAATTCTTTAACAAAATTTTGATCATATTTTTATTTATTGAAATGCTAATATGACTATACAGCATCTTTGATGGAATTAAAACGTTTAACAGAACATTAACAAGCTAAATTTGACACAAGGCATTAAGTTGCCAAAACAAAAGTGAGGTCTAAACAGATACAGGCAAGTTAATGATCTGTGGCTGGGATAAAGCCTGGTGGAATCAAGTCGTCTTGGATAATAAGTCATCTGGGGATAACAAGACACCAGGAATCAGTGCCTGGATGAGAGGTGGTATTGTTTGCTCAGGAATGCAGTTAATTGCTCAAATCCAATAAACTACTGGAATCTTTCAAATATTCACTTTGGAGAAATTGTCTGCTCAGTCAGTATTGGATGCTGTGAGGACACACATGGTCTCCTTATTTAAGGGGGTAGGGGGATAAATATTGGAAACAATTAAACAAAAGTTCATTTGGTTGATTCTTGGGATGACAGGGTTCATTTCTGAGAAATATTTGAGCTACATTATCTTGCTCTCTGACAATGTTTCCCTACTCTGGGGAAACAAACTATGATGGGATTTTATAGTCACATGCAAAAGAATAACATGCACATGAACAAAATTTCTTGCTTATTGAAGCAACACAGGTAGGTAAAATGTACTAATATTTACAAATTAAATGACCAAACAGGAAAATAACAAAAATATGAAATGATAGCTAAATATACACAATTGTGACGTTACAATAGATCTTTGGTGGGTCATGGAATAGCATTACAGTTAGGGTAAAACAGGAAGTTTCAATGGCCTGATGGCAGCTTGAAAAATAAAGTGTTCTTGAACCTAGAGGTGCTAGAGTTCAGATACCTTTTCAATGCCAGCAGTGAGAAGAGAATGTAACAAAGGTTATGGGATTCTTTATGATGTTTGGTGCTTTCTTGAAACAGCATCTCATGTATGTTATCTTTGACAGAGAGGAGCAGGGTCTTCGGGCTGTACAAGTCTTTCAACCTCAAAAGTTCAATGGACCCCCCTCTGACATTTTTTGACCATTTGGATAGTTCCTCTAGGGGTTGATATCAACCACTTTGGAGACCCCCATGTAGAAGGAATAGTGTAATGGAATATTTAGGAGATAAATTGGTAAAATTAGAGTAGGTTACATACCACACTTTAAAAAAGATCTTATTTGAAATATTGAAGAATTCATATTCAATGATTTTATGGAAACTATGGAGAATGCTGTGCACATTTCACAAGTAGGTGCTAATTGAAATGAGGTAGTTAAAGCCACAAGCAGAAGACGCTCTGGCTGTTAAAAGCTCTTTGCAAGGGTTTTGACAGATTGCACAGAAAGGTCATTCCTGGGTTTTTGTTTACCTAAAGACAACAGCTTGACCATGAAGACTAACTCCTATTGTTTGTGGGAGAAAGTCAGTGGTTTTGCAAGTGAGAGACTCACATGGGCTTTCTGGCAGTTGGTGGGGGGGGGGGGGGGGGAGCGAGCGAGAGAGAGCGAGCTGAAACAAGCAGGAGAAGCTGGTTGGAACTGAAACAAACTCCAGAGTGGCGGATGGCTGGAAGTGCTATCTATCTGATGTTTCTCTTGGAATAAGAGGAACAGAAGGAACTCTGTGGTAGCCTGAACAAAAGAGGTTATCACTGGAGAACCCTGATGGGGCAAGTTTCATCAGCAAGGCATTGAGGTGACTAATAGTGGACAACAAATCTTTCTCTGCAAGCCCAACAAGAACCTTCCTGAGCGGTAAACATTTACCTTTTTGAGCATCAAAGCCTAGTGAACTTTATATATGTTAAATTCCGTGCACAGTATAAGAATTGTCTGCAACCAGAGGACTTAGAAGAAGAAGTGAGATTATTACACTTACACACATCACATACATTTGCACTTCGAATTAGAAGGGGGTTAAGTTGAGTTTCGTTAATAAAGATAAGTTAGAAGTTAGATTCTGTTTTCTTGTTTAAAGATAATTAAAAACAATTTTTGTTTAAGCAACTAATTATCTTGGTGAATGCCTATTGCTGATGGGTTTTGGGGTACTTTGGGGTCGTAACAGTAGGGAAACAAGCTGATGTCGCCAATTTGCAATGATTGGGTCTGCCAGTGAGGAAGCTAAGGATCCACTTGTGAAGGTAAGAACAGAGTCCAGATCCCGGAGTTTGATTACTAGGCTTGGTGGTGTGGCTGAGATGTAGACAATGAGCAACCTGAAGGTGTTTACAGTTCAGATAATCTAATGAAGAGTGGAAGGCCTGCAAGATGGCATCTGCTATCTGTGGGCTTATTATGAAAGGCACATTGAAGTGGGTCCAGGTCATTTCTGAAGAAGGAGTTGATTTCAGCCTTAAACAACCTCTCAAAGCACTTCAGATACTCCAAAAACCTCTCAACAGGTGCACTGTAGCGAGTACACTGCCTGGCTGCATCACAGCCTGGTTTGGATATTTAAGTTCCTAGGTACAAGGAAGGTTGCAAAAGGTATTAAATCGCT
This sequence comes from Narcine bancroftii, assembly GCF_036971445.1. Lineage (NCBI taxonomy): Eukaryota > Metazoa > Chordata > Chondrichthyes > Torpediniformes > Narcinidae > Narcine > Narcine bancroftii. The sequence continues at coordinate 58,482,173 of NC_091469.1, forward strand.
GATTCTGACCTCTCATTCATTGTAAACATCAATGCAAGGCCCTGCATCAAGATAATGAAGGACCCCATCATCCTGGTCACAACCTTTGCTGCCTTCAGGCAAATTGTACAGATGTCTGAAAACCAGCACAGTGGTTCGGGAACAGTTTATTTCCAACAGATATCCATCTCTTGAACTTCCCTTTGGTACTCTAATCATGGACTGATCCAACAGCACAAAACAATCGTTTGCATTCTTGCAAGTCATTTTATTTTGCACTAGATTACTGTAAATATTTAATATTATCTTATATATTCATTGTCTTTACATTTAATTTTTAAAATTTAGACATACAGCATGGTAACAAGCCATTTTGGCCCACGAGTCCAAGCCACTCAATTTACACCTCATGAACCTACACATTTTGAATGGTGGGAGGAAACTGGAGCCCCTGGAGAAAACCTACACAGACACAGGGAGAACATTCAAACTCCTTAGAGACACTGCGGAATTCAACCCCTGGTCCGGTCCCGATTGTGCAACTGCTATGCTAGCTGTGCCATAGTTTAAAAAATGAATTGAATTAAACAAATACCAGTTTGGTTGCATGCAAAAACGTTGGTGCGCATGTACATGACACAATTTATATGACGATAGGCTCATCATCAATTCCATAGCAAAAGGCAGCCATGAATGGTTGCAACTTGTAGGCAGGACAGCATCCTACTGGGATTGCCATTAGGCCTGCAAGTGCTTGATACAATCCTCCCTAATGAGCCAAAGCATTTGGAGAAAAGTACACAGGTTTTCAAACAATGCCATGGTCATGCTTACGTAAACAGGAACTGGAATAGAAAGAGAAACAATGTTTCAGATCACTGACCTTTTATCAGTTCTGAAATATTTACTGTTCTCCAAAACAGAAGTGCTTTTCCAGTGAGGCTGGAGGAACTCAGCAGTTTAGGCGTCATCCATAGAAAGAGAGCGACAATGTTTTGGGTCAGGACCAATCAACATGCATTTCCAGCAAATGGAATGACTTATTCCATATTTTCAAGATGCGCTGACTTTTGACATCAATAAGATAGATAGAGTGCAGAGAAGGTTTACTCGGATGTTGCCAGAACTTGAGGAAGTGAGTTACAGGGAAAGGTTAAACAGATTCAGACTTTATTCTCTGGAGAGTGTAGAAGAATAAGGGGAGATTTGATAGAGGGATATGAAATTGAGTATAGACACAGAATAAATGCAACTAGGTTTTTTTCCATTGAGGTTAGATGAGATACAAACCAGAGGGCATGGGTGAAGGTGTGCAAGGTGAAATGTTTCAGGGCAACTTCTTCAGAGAGTGAAGGAGTGTGCAACAAGCTGCCAGCCGGAGTGGTGAATGTGGGCTCAATTTTAACATTCAAGAAAAATTTAGACAGGTACATGTATAGGAGGGGGAGGAACTGGGTGCAGGTCAGTGGAACTAGGCAGAATAATCGTTTGGCACAAACTAAAAGGATCTAAGGGCCCATTTTTTCTGTGCTGAAATGTTTGATGATTATCTGGTCAAAATCCAGCTCCAGTTGACAAAGAGTACACGGCACAAGACCAGATCATAGAATAAACAACAATAGAGCACAGAAACCAACCCTTCAATCCACAATGTCTGTGTTGGTCATGATTGGTGATTTAATTTCATCTGCCTGCAGATCTCCTCACTTCACCCTGTTCATTTGTCTGTTTAATTGTTTTCTAAATATTACTATGTATCTGCTTTCATCACCCCCTGATTGCACATCCTAAGTACTCATCATTGTAAAAACTTGCCTCTTGAATCTCCATTAAACCACCCCTCCCCCACACCTTTCAACAAAATCCTCAAATATTGGACATTTTGACCCTGGGTAGACCATCTATGCCTCATATAATTTTACATATATTTTGTCAATCATGTCACCCTGCAATCTCTGTGCTTGAGAGCCTGTCCTCTTATTTACTCTCCAATCCAAGCAACATTTTGTTGAACTGCCTTTGTATCCTCACCAAAGCCTCTGTTATCTTACTGCAGTGCAGCAATCAGAACTGCACAACCTTGCCACCCTTACTATTTGATACATCCTACCATGGCTCTGAAAAGTCCTGAGGAGGCTAAGGTACTGACCTGTTTTCTTCACAATGCCGTTAGTGTGTTGGATCCAGGAAAGATCCTCCGAGATAGTGACTCCCAAGAACTTAATTTGCTCACCCTCTCCACCTCTGAACCCCAATGATCTCTGGATCATATACCACTGGCTTTCACTTCCTGAAGTCAACAATCAGCTCCTTAGTTTTGGTGACATTGAATGCGAGGCTGTTGTTGGTGCACCATTCAGCCAAGTTTTCAATCTCCATCCTGTTCGCTGACTCATTCCCTTCCTTTAAGAAACCCACTACCATGGTACCATCAACAAATTTCTAGATGGTGTTATTTTTGTACCAAGCCACACAGTTGTAGGTGTAAAATGAGTAGAACAGTCACAAGGAATGCAGTCCTGTGTTGCTCCAGTACTAATGAAGATTGTGGAGGAGATGTTCTGACTGAGGTCTGGAGGTGAGAAAATCCATGATCCAATTACACAGTGGGGTGTTCAGTTCCCCCTTGTTTGGAGCTTGGTCATCAGTTTTGAGGAGATGGTAGCGTTAAATGCCAAAACGTAGTTGATAAAGAGCATCCTGAAGTATGCATCTTTACTGTCCACGTATTCCATGACTTTGCGTAGAGCCAATGAGATGGCATCCACCATAGACCTGATATGTTAGGCAAACTGGAATGTATCCATGTCACTGCTCAGACAGGAGCCAATATGTTTCAACACCAGTCTTTCAAAACATTTCATCGCTGTTGATGCAAGTGCTACTGGTCGATAGTTATCAAGGCAGGTCACTACACAATTCTTGGGCACCAGTATGATTGATGCCCATTTGAAACAGTTGGGTACGACACCCTGCTGGAGTGAAATGTTGAAAACATCCTAGAAATACATTTAAGTTGATCTCAGATTTTTAATACATGGCCAGGTGCTCCCCATAGGCCAGATGTTTTCATTGGATTCACTCTCCTGAAGGCAGCACGCACGTCATCCTCATATGGAGAGGATGGAATCATCAGGGGGCATGGGGATGAGAAGGGGTGGATCTTCACTGTTACCATCATCAAATCAGGCTTAGAAAGCATTGAGTTCCTCTGGGAGTGAAGCTTTGCCATCTGATTTTGCAGCAGGTTATGGCATTTAGTCCCTGCCACAATGTTGGGTGTCCCTTGTTGTTTCCATTTTTATCTGGAATCTCCACTTCACCGAGGAGATAGCTTTTCGCAGGTCATACCTGCTCTTTTGGTATTGATCTGGATCTCTGGACTTAAATGACTGATCTGGCCCTCAGCAGGTTCCGTCCAGATTTCATTGCTCATCCAGAGCTTCTGTTTGGCGAAAACCCTAAATGATTTGGTGGGGACACATTAATCCACAGCTGTTTTGATCAAGTCTGTGACAACCCTGAGTCCTCGAACACCACCCAATCTGCTGACTGGAGGAAGTCCTGTAACCATTCTTTAGCCTCCTGTGACCATCTTCTAGATGTCCTGATTTCTGGAGCCTCTCTTTATAGGCTCTGTCTGTATGAAGGTAGAAAGAGCACAGCCAGCTGATTGGACTTGCCAAACTACAGCTTCAGAGAGAATGGTAGGCCTTCCTTATCTTCATGTAGCAATGATAAAGTGTGCTGAAGCATTTTAAAATCTTTTAAAGTCCATATGGACATCCATTGCCTACCCTCAAGCATCATCTTTGACACCTCAAAAACTCATGACAAGACCTGCCCTGTGCAAAGCCATGCTAATTATCCCTAACAAGTGTGTATTTTTCCCAAATGTGATTACAGTAAATCTTACCTCAAGAAACTGCTGCAATAATTTCCCTATCACTTGTGCAAATTAATAGCCTTTAATTTCCTTGTTTATCCCTCTGTCCTATTCACTAATTATCTGGGACTTCATCTGTAGCCAGAAAAAGATCTTTTTCAAGGCCCCAGCAATCTCCTCTCTTGCTGCTCTCAAGAACGTGGGACAGATCTCGCATGTTAAAAAGTCTGACGACTACTTCATTTTTTTATAATTCTTTATTTATCGCATTATGAACCATATCAACCAATATATTTACAGATGCATCTCTTTAAATATTCAGTGACATTTTCTCTTTTTTCCCCATCCTTCCCTTCCCCTTCCCACCCTCCTCCAAAAACATTAAATATTGAACATATAATACAATATCTTTATACAAAAGGAATACAAACAAAAAAGATGTATCATCTACTTATACACATTGAATCTGATCGTGTTTATCTTCTTATCATTTTAGTTGGTGGTGGTCCAAGGCCTGCTCTTTCTGTTATGTTCATATATGGTTCCCAGGTTTTTTCAAACATTGTAATTTTGTCTTTTAAATTATATGTGATTTTTTTCCAATGGGATACACTTAAACTTGGTTATATATTCCATTAATGTTTATAGTCATATAGTCCAACGTGGCCATCTTATATCTTTATTTTCACTTCTTTTCTGCCTCTTCACCACCTCCATCCCCTTTTTTTCCATTACTGTTTTTGGTTATCCTTTTTAATCTCAATATATGACAACCACTACCTCCTCCTTGATGTCGACATGCAGCAGTTCAAATTTTAGCACACTGAATCAAAGATTTAGTGTATAGCAAAGAAAGAGATGAATGCTGTAGTAAACAGTTCCCTCAACGCCCATGACCAGTGTCATGCAATGAAAAATAATTAAGAACATCAGATTCAAACAATTAAAGTTTCTGGGAAATGCAAAACGAAAACAGAAAATTGAGAGCACACACCAGGTTAGCCCAATATTACCTGGAGAGAAATTAAATCAATCTTTGGATCAAAGTCATACCATTAGAACGACAAGCATGAAGATGCATCCAAAACAAAACAGAATACATTACCCTTGTTTAAGAGTGAAACAGACAAGTTTGTTTATGATTTTGTTGGAATGTACCTAGAGCACAAGGCTGAGTTTTGGTCCTTCAAGGTGACAGGTGTCTGTGAGACTTTTCATTCTTCCCTAAAGTTGACCCAATTTTATTTTAAAAATCTTCACCCCTCACAGGTTACTCTTGTCATTGACAATGATGTGAGTGAAGTGCAAAATACCAGTTGGTTTTGTTGTGCCTACCATGACCTTGGTTGTGCTATCAACCTTGAAGGTTGCACCCTAGAAATTCCTGAGTCAACTACCAAGTAATGTACAATTAGAAGCACAGGAAACTTTCACACAGGAAATTCAGCTCCACAACTTCTCACATTAATGAAAAGGACAAATCAAAATGGACTTTTAAAGATACGCATCATAAAAGGGAGAGAGGACACAATAACCTACTGCAATGACATTGCCTAAAATACCGTTGACATGGTAACTTCATTTCCAGGCAAGTTAATAGTGTTAGAAAGAACTTGCATAACATTACAATGGTGAGCAAGGATTTAAATGTACTGAAATTCTATTGTGCCTTTATTGGGAACAAAACTCAGTAGGCCTTTTCACTCCTCAGTGTAAAATGGAGATTCTTGGGAAATTTTCCCAAGAACCCTCCCGTGAACCTGTGTTGTGAAAAGGCCGGCCTGGGAATTTTAAATGGGTCAGCGGCCATACCTTATAGATAGGGCTGCGGCCCTGGGAAATTTTCACAGACGACCCATTTCCTGCTGTGTGAAAAGGAAAATGACCAAGCAGGGAAAGCCTTGTGATGCCAGCGCTTATGTGCTGCAACACCGAGGTGATGAAAATTAAAAGATACCTACCTCCTGAAACAACAAGTGGCTGGGGGAGGAGTCACGTGATGGAGTAGTGGCCGGACGGTGAACTCCAGCCCTCTCCAGAAAAGTCGGAAAAAATAAAGGAAAACACAAAGGCACAAAAATAAAAATTAAAGTAAAGTGAGTATAAAGGTGGAAAGAAGATGGCGACGAAAAAAGAAAAATCGAAACCAACGGTAAGAAGAGAGGAAGACAACGGAAGAAGAAGGAGAAGGCCTTACCTGTTCGAAGAGGCCCGCGGTGGAGAGAGAAACCCTCTCCCTCAGGTCAGTAGAAAGTGGACTACAAAAATGGCTCGCTGAGCCGAGTAAAAGTGCGCAACCGCGCATGCAAAAAAACACACCGACGGGAGGGGTGACCAGCTGGGGAGTCGATCTCCACAGCCGGCAATGACAACTGCAGAACAGCAGCAGCAAGAGGAGAACACAGAAGACAACGAAAACAAGAAAGAAGAGAAGAAAAGGACAACAAAGAAACAACAGATGGCCAACCCAGAGGAAGAAGAAGAGGAAGAGTACAGTGAAATAGAAGAAGGGAAAGGCAAAATAAAGGATATACTTTCTCTTAAAGAATACATGGAGTCATTTAAAGAATGGCAAGCACAAGAATTTAATGATTTAAGAAGAAGAATAAACAATACAGAAGAGAAAGTGAATAAAATAGATATGACCTTATCAGAAATGGGAAAAAGAATGGACAAGGTGGAAGAACGAGAGGCAGCAGTAGAAATGGAGGTAGAGGACTTAAAAAAGAAATTAGAGGAATCTAATAAAAAAGTTAAAGAGACACAAGAGCTGTTAGCTCAGAAAATAGATATAATGGAAAATTATAACAGAAGAAATAACATAAAGATAGTGGGTCTTAAGGAAGATGAAGAAGGCAAGAATATGAGAGAGTTTATAAAAGATTGGATCCCCAGGATCCTAGGATGTCCAGAACTACAGCAAGAAATGGAAATAGAAAGGGCACATAGAGCATTGGCCTTTAAACCACAACCACAACAAAAGCCAAGATCTATTTTAGTAAAATTCCTAAGATATACTACAAGAGAAAAGGTACTGGAGAAAACAATGGAGAAAGTAAGAGAGGACAACAAGCCACTGGAGTACAAAGGGCGAAAAATCTTCATTTATCCAGATATAAGTTTTGAACTCCTGAAGAAGAGAAAGTTCAATACAGCAAAGGCGATTTTATGGAAGAAAGTGTATAAATTTATACTAAAGCATCCAGAGGTATTGAAAATATTTATTCCAGGACAGCAAAACAGACTATTCTCAGATCCAGAGGAAGCACGAAAATTTGCAGAACAATTACAAAATAGACTGAGAGATGAAGACGTGTAACAAGAGTACAAAAGACTGCGAACTAAAAAGACACATAAGTTTTGAACTCCTGAAGAAGAGGAAGGAGTTCAATACAGCGAAAACGATCTTATGGAAAAAAACTATTCTCGGATCCAAAGGAAGCAAGGAAATTTGCAGAACAACTACAAAACAAGCAGAGAGATGAAGACATGTAATAAGAGTAAAAATGACCACGATTTATATGTATGTGGGTAAAGAGGTATATGTGTGTATATGTATAGTGTATAGTGATACATGAATGTATCCGTATTTAGAGGAAAATATAGAGAGTATAGACAAGAATTAATAAGGGAAGGAAATGGAATAGAGGGAATAAGGAGGGAATTAAAAGAGTGACCTTTGTTACATATGAAAAGTGAAATCTTTTCTGGGGGGGGCTGGGTGGGGAGGAGTTACGGTCATTGCAAAATCATCTGACGCTTGCGAGTGAATTCGCAAATCCAAATGGAGAGGGGAGATGTGGTTGTCCGACAAGGGATAAAGGACAACTCAGGAGGGGAAGGGGAGATTGGGGCTAAAGAAGTTTTAAATAGGAGAATAAGGAAAATGTTTGATGTTTTAGGAATGTTGTCTTATAAAGGGTTCAAAACAAGAAAACAGAAATGGATAAGAAGGAAAGGTAATGATGGAGAAACGGAAAGGGAAGATAAACAAAGTATAAAATGGCTACGTTGAACTATATGACTTTAAATATTAATGGAATACATATCCAAATTAAAAGGAAGAAACTGCTAAATTTACTGAAAAAAGAAAAAATTGATATAGCATTTGTACAAGAAACACATTTAACTGAATTGGAGCACAAGAAATTAAAGAGAGATTGGGTAGGACACGTAACAGCAGCATCGTATAATTCAAAAGCAAGAGGGGAAGCTATATTAATTAGTAAAATTAATTAGTAATTAATTAATTAGTAATTAAAAGAGGAAATAATAGATCCAGCAGGGAGATATGTAATGATAAAATGTCAGATATAGTCGGAGTTTTGGAATCTACTCAATGTATATTCACCTAACGAAGAAGATCAAAAGTTTATGCAAGATATCTTTTTGAAGATAGCAGATACGCAAGGGAACATATTAATAGGAGGGGATTTCAACCTGAATTTGGATTCAAATATGGACAAAACTGGGAAAAAAATTAACAGAAAGAACAAAGTAACCAAATTTATAATTAAATCGATGGAAGAAATGCAACTTTTGGATATATGGAGGAAACAACACCCAAAGGAAAAGGAATATTCATATTACTCGGCTAGACATACAACATACTCAAGAATAGACCTATTTTTGTTATCAGCTCGTATGCAAGATAGAGTAAGAAAAACAGAATATAAAGCTAGAATACTATCGGACCATTGACCCTTAATATTGACAATAAAGTTGGAGGACATCCCTCCAAGAATGTATAGATGGAGATTAAACCCCATGTTACTCAAAAGGCAGGATTTTAGAGAATTTATTGAAAGACAAATTAAAATGTATTTTGAAATAAATACGAAATCAGTGAAAGATAAGTTTATACTATGGGATGCAATGAAAGCATTCATTAGAGGGCAAATAATAAGTTATGTAACCAAGATGAAAAAGGACTATAATCAGGAAACAGAGCAGTTGGAAAGGGAAATAGCAAATATAGAAAAAGAATTAGCAATGAAGGAAGATACAACTAAAAGAAGAGAATTGGCGGATAAAAAAATAAAATATGAAACACTACAAACATATGAGATGGAGAAGAACATAATGAAGACAAAACAGAAATATTATGAACTAGTTGAAAAAATGCACAAAATCCTAGCATGGCAGCTTAAGACAGAACAAGCTAAGAAAATGGTATTGGCATCAAGGAAAAAAGACAAACAAATTACATATAATCCAAAAGAAATTAAGGAAAACTTTAGAGAATTCTATGAACAATTATACCGAACTGAAAACGAAGGGAAAGAAGGGAAAATAGATGAATTTCTAACTAAAATTGAACTACCAAAACTACAAATAGAGGAACAAAATAAATTAACAGAGCCATTTGGAATAGTAGAAATACAAGAGATAATAAAAAAATTACCAAATAATAAGACACCAGGAGAGGATGGATTCCCAATAGAATTCTATACAACATTTAAAGACTTATTAATTCCACCCCTCATGGAAGTAATCAACCAGATTGATAAAACACAAAGCTTACCAGATTCATGTAAAACAGCAATAATTACAGTAATACTAAAGCAAGGGAAAGATCCACTCACACCAGCGTCATATAGACCAATATCTTTACTTAACACAGATTATAAGATAATAGCTAAACTATTAGCAAACAGATTAGCAGAGTATGTACTGAAAATGGTAAGTCTAGACCAAACTGGATTTGTCAAAAAAAGACGCACAACAGACAATATTTGTAAATTTATTAACTTAATTCATGCAGTAGAAGGGAATAAAGCGCCAACAGTAGCAGTTGCTTTAGATGCAGAGAAGGCCTTTGACAGAGTAGAATGGAATTATTTGTTCAAAGTATTGCAAAAATTCAGTTTACTGGAGAAGTATATTAATTGGATTAAAGCATTATATAAGGGACCATTAGCGAAAGTGACAGTAAATGGACATGTATCAAAGCAATTTAACTTTAGCAGGTCAACACGGCAGGGATGCCCACTATCACCTTTATTGTTCGCGTTAGCTATAGAACCACTAGCAGAATTGATAAGAACAGAAAATAATATAAAAGGGATAAAAATAAAAGACAAGGAATATAAAATCAGTTTATTTGCGGATGATGTTATAGTATACTTAACAGAACCAGAACTATCAATAAAAGAATTATATAAGAAATTGAAGGAATATGGAGAAGTGTCGGCTTACAAGATCAATGTAAATAAAAGTGAAGCAATGCCTATGAATAATGCGGATTTCTCAAAATTTAAGAAGGAATCACCATTTAGATGGCAAATGCAAGCAATAAGATACCTAGGTGTACAAATAAATAAAAATCTCGGCCAACTATATAAACTCAATTATTATCCACTAATGAAAAAATTACAGGACGCTTTAGAGCATTGGAAAGATTTACCACTAACACTAATAGGAAGGATAAACTGTATTAAAATGAACATTTTTCCAAGGATATTATACCTATTTCAGGCATTGCCAATACAACTGACAGAAATTCTTCAAGGAGTTAAAGAAAATAATAAGGAAATTTTTATGGAAAGGGGGGAAACCGAGGATAGCACTAGATAAATTAACAGAATGGTATAAACGAGGAGGCTTACAACTGCCAAACTCAAAAATTATTATAGAGCCGCACAATTAAGATACCTATCAGATTTTTATCAAACAAGGGAAAAGCCAGATTGGACCAGATTAGAATTAGATAAAATAGGGGAAAAGATACCTGAACACATATTATATAAATGGGATGAAAAATTGGTACAACATCATCTACTCAATATTTGGAAGAAGATTCATGTAGAAAGAAATAAAACAAATTATCAATTACCAAAACTAATATTGACGCAAAACAAGTTACTCCCTTTTACAATAGATAACCTTTCCTTTAGAGAATGGGAGAAAAAAGGGATTAAAAGAATAGAAAATTGTTTTTCAGGAAATAGATTATTATCCTTTGAACAAATGAAAGATAAATACAATATAACTCAAGATACAGCGCTGGCATATTACCAATTGAGATCCTACTTGAAGGATAAATTAGGAAGCAGTTTGAGTTTGCCAGAGGGAAGTAACTTTGAATATGTGATTACAGATACAATGATAATCAAAAGATTTATAACAAATATGTATATTAAACTGCAAGAAAAGGAGAATGAGGAAACAAATGGTAAAACTAAACAAAAATGGGAACAAGATTTAAATATAAAGATAAAAAAGGAAACATGGGAGAAGTTATGCTCTGGAACGATGAGAAATACAATAAATACGAGGTTACGTATGATACAATATAACTGGATACACAGGTTATACATTACACCTCAAAAGTTAAATAAATGGGACCCAACAGTATCTGATAGATGTTTTCGATGTAAAAAAGAAATGGGAACAACAGTTCATGCAATCTGGACATGTGAGAAAGTAGAAAAATTTTGGGAAGATCTAAATCAGATATTAAATAAAATAACAGAAAACAATATACCAAAGAATCCAGAGATCTTCCTCCTAAGTAACATAAAAAACAAAGAATTTGGAATTGATTTGGAGGATGCACAAAAAAGATTTGTTAAGATAGCTCTAGCCGTAGCAAAAAAATGTATTATGTCAACCTGGAAATTGGAAGATAATTTGAAAATACAACAATGGTATATAGAAATGAATAAATGTATTCCATTAGAAAAAATAACATATAGTTTAAGAAATAATATTGAAATATTCAAACAAATATGGGAGCCTTACATGAAACACAATAGCGAAAACCTACCGGGGATAATCACTACCTAAGTTAACGGAAGGAAAAGGAAATGTAAAGAATGGACTCAGTGGAATTTCTTGTGTATTTTTATTGAATGACAACATTGTTTGACTGGTTTAATGTATCCTAGATTTTGTACTTTAAATGGACGGGAGGGTGGAGGTAGGGAGGGTGGGATGGGAGGAGGGAGAGGAAATGGCACTGTATATGTGTGAAAAGGAAAAAGTGTGTATCATGGTTAATGTGATTTATGGTGTGAAAAATAAAAAATTGAAAAAAAAACAAGTGGCTTTGGCACATCCTGACGGCAGCACAATGTGGGATGAATGGCCGTCCTTGTTAACCATAATCCCTCGTGCAGGTGGATTTCCCAGAGCGGTTCCAGCTGTGTGAGGAATTATGGGAAACAAAGTTGGCCATTCATCCAGCATTGTGCCACTGTCACGATGAGGCAAAGCACGGTGATTGGGGGGGGGGGGGGGGGAGGAACTAGCAAGCAGGTGAGCGACTAATAGACAGACCAGGGGTGCTCTTACTCCTGTGAGAGTGTAACACATCATCAGTTGGGGGTGGGACCCAAATTGCTGAGGTCAAATTCCAGGAATTTGGTCCGCATTGTGAAAGAACCAGGAGATCCTGAATTCCTGGGAATTTCACTGGAACAAAGTAGGGTCACTGCTCATCTGTGGTGTGAAAACAGCTATTAATTCTTGTCCAGATGAATTAAACTGGTCTCTTTCCAAATTTCAAGAATACCAATTTCAAGTAATAGTGGATGTATTCTACATGTGCCCAATGTGAACAGCAATCCCTGGAGACCTGAGAATTTTCAAAAGAGATTACTCCTGTAAAAAGCAAAACACTGAGCAATAGATTTCAAATTGTTTTCTCATTAATTACAGACAGCCTTCATCTTTAGACTCTTAAATTTACTATTTTTCTTAGATTCAGCAGACAGAATTAGAGTCAACAGGGCACGAAAATTCATCTCAGCCATAGTAATTTTGAAGAGGCTCCTGTTGAAAGGTATATACTTATGGAATGCAAGATGGATTTTAAAAAAACAAAACAAAATGACTGATCAGAATATTGACAAATATTTGCAAACAGGGTACAAAATCCCAGAAGTGCTTGGAAAGGAATTCTGTCACTTTTGCTCATACCACCATCTCTTGTGCACATTTTGAATTAATTTTATGCAACAACTATAAAATGCAAAACAATAATCAAAACAACTCTGACACTGTTAACACATTATCATCATTATTTCAAATCTGATCAGGTTACCAGTCAAAGTGGACTAGTCGACAGAATAAAAATCCTCACATTGGGTCCAAGTTGTCACTCTTACTCAGTCACATGGTCATCTGATTATATTGATATTAAAGAAAATCTCTGAGATTGATTTTCTTTCTGCACATAGTAAATGGAACAGAGCTTTTTGTCTGCTATGAACTGAATTGAAAATGGAGAAGACGTTCAACCCTGGTTTTCCCTTCGTGTACCAACACATTTAAATCCCATTTATTTAAAATTAGAATCAAAGCTCTTGGTTACATTAAAAATATTCCCATACTTTGCTTATCCACAATTTAATGCTGACATTTTCCCTCTCTCCCGGGTTCATCATACCACAGGCAACCTGGCTTATGGCCTACTTCCATTTCAGAATTGTGGCTGCCCATTCTGTCCTGGCTGCAAAGCTGGGAAGACTGTTAATTATCAAAATGAAAACTGTGCTTCTCTGCCACATCTCCAGACAAACAGTTCAACCCTGTAAGAGACAATTCATGCTGTATAGCTTGATTAGTGACAAGAAATCATATACTCTCAACAGTAATGGTCATATCTGTCACTGCCATATCTTTGGGGTAAAAAAATGCAAATTGACCTCTCAATAGCATTAAACCAGATTGATAAAGAATCATGAAACTGCAAGAACATGGACTCCATGTATGCTTATAGTCAGCAGCTAATTCTCAGTCAATTTATTGGGGAAAAAAATAAAGCACCACACAAGTAAATGTGGAAATTTTGAATGAAGCATCCTTTCAAATCAAAACACTAGACAACAGCCATTTTCTATTTTACGATCAGAAACTTTTGCAGCATCACCATCTAGTTGGCTCAGTATTACTGTTACAGTAACAGTAAAGTCACCACCATTTTAGGGCAACCATTTCCAAAACAGAGGAAATGCAGGGTCAGCAAGATAAAACTCTCTCGGGGTCGGGGGGGGGGGGTGGAGGGAGGAAGAGAAAGGAAGCACTTTCAATGTTATAAGTAGCATCCCAGGGTCCGTAGGCCATACGTGACCAGGTTTCTTCTTGTGCGCATGCGCAAATGCTAGCTGGTGCATGTGCAATGGATTGGAATACCAGGGCTACTCGCATCACTTCCCCCTCCCTCCGACGGAAGTGACACCAGAACTACAATCCATTGCGCACGTACCAGCTGGCATTAGCATGTGCGCGCAGGAAGGAATTTGGCCACACAAGGCCTACAGACCCCAGGACGTCACATATAACGAGTTCCCCCTCTCTGCCCCTACACCTCCAAATGGAGGACAATTTAACATCCAGCTCAAGGTGGCACCAGATGGAAGACAGATTACTCAAAAGCCAGACTGTCTGGCCTAAAGCCAGACATCAGGCCACCCTACCATCATTGCTTATGTAACAAAGCTGTCAGTAACAATGAAGTTAGTTGCATAATGGGAGCAAATAGAAAGGCATACTGGTGCTTCATATATTCTCTCTTTTGAAAAAAAAACAAGTGGAATGCAACGTCTTCATAAATGTTTTCTACACATTATGAATTTTGAAAGTAATTTGGTACTAATCTTGTTTCTTTTGCCATCGTAATTTAGTACTCAGCAATTTTAAAAAACTAACAATGAACATCGTTTTCTTTCTTTCCTAGTGGGGACAATTTGTAGAACTTTGATACCGCAGTTGTTCTTTCTTTGAGCACACATCCAACCGTAATTGACATCAGTAAAAGGAAAAGTTTATTTCATGGCTGTCAGAAAAAAACCTGCAAATTTAAAGCACTTACCATGTGTGGTAGTCTAATAGTCTGATTAAAATAAAAGATTTACATCTCACCAGAATACACACTGCATGCTATTTGCAAGCATTCACGTATCCCACTTTTCAATCTTAGTTTGATAAAGAATTGTTGCTTTAATACTGCATATCAAGAGAACAATACATTTGATTATACCTGCTATGGTATTTCCCAGGACACCAGTTATGATTACACCAGAAATCCACCTCAACACAATGGTACCAAACAAACTTATCTTCAGGCTACGTGACCCTGCTCTAAGCACCTCTCTCTGAAATTGGATGCAGTATTTCCTATCCTGCAGGCAGGCTGCGATCAGTAATGATTGGTGAAAGGGATCCTCCAAGAGCATCCTCAAGACTGTCTATTCATTCTTCTATAATACTACATGCACTCACAGCTGTGTGGCTCTCTTCCTGGTTCACATCAACAGTGCTTTGGTGGAGATTGTGGAGAGTTTAAAGTCCTGGAATAAACATTTCTCGTGATGATTTCGTCCACCCATGCTGATGCAATGAGCAAGACTTCGTACCAGCACCTCTACTTCTTCAGAAACTTGAGGAAATTTGATATGTCACCAGCATCCCTTACAACCTCTAAAGAATGCAAGAAACTACAGAGGGTTGTGAACATTTCTCAGTCATGCACCACATCCCCTCCCCCAACCATCGACTCTATCGCTATTCCTTGCTGCCTTAGAAAAGTAGCTATCATATTATAAGACTCACCCTGGCCACAACCCTTCTGCCATCAGGAAGAAGATTCACAAGTATGAGGTCACGGCATCAGCCTCCTGACTCAATCCCATGCTGCCTCTGCTCTGGACCAAATAATCTCTCTAAACGCACTTTTAAACTGTACTGCTCACAAAACAATCTCTATCACTGTTTCTTGGTACATGGACAATAAACTGCTCATTATGAAACCTGCCTCGCACCATCTCCTTTGACAATGGCCATGTTGCATAATTAGCTAGAGTGCTGGCATGCCCAAAACAGGTTGTCCAAACTCTCGCACAGCAAATTATCACCAGATGGTTAGAAGAAATAATTCAAGGACATTCTTAAGAAAAGTGTAAAATTCTCATGATTTACATTGCTCAGCCCACCCATCGAAATGGAACAGCAACACCTGGTATCGTATTGAGAATCTCAAGTCTATTTATATTGAGAGTGCACAAAAGCCAATGTAAATGTAAGGAGTGCACCAGTTCCCTAAACACCTGCCTCTGCTGAGTCATGGACATGTGGCAGAGTCCACGGGTCCAACAGTGGCCTCAGCCACTTCATAACCCATAGTACAAGAGTGGAAATAAATTATCCTCGGAAGCAACAGAACAGTGACATAAATGGTCTTTGACAGCCATTTGTTCTCATTTTCCCTGGTCACCAAGAGTCAGAGACCACAGCAACAGTGGTCTGCTGAATTAAATCATGGTTAAGGAAATATGTTTCTCACCATTTTTTTTGCTACTGCCAGACTTACAATAGTGAGCGAGCACATCTCTGGCAGTGTAGTAGCATGTCATTAATGCTGTCATGACTATGGATAACAACAACATAATCATGCACAAATGGCTCTATTATCTCTAGAGTAACATCAATTATGACATCACAATTCCTTGCATGCTTGCTGTTCAAAATATTTTGTAAGGTTGCATTCTACGAGGAACACCACCCCACTCCTTAAGTCACTTTCTATATTTATTACTTCTCAGAATCTCTTTTAACCTTTCAGCACTGACATTCTACATACTTCCCATACTCGGCAGAATATTTTCCACCTTTTTTTAAAAAAGGGATAAATTTACATAATTTTAGTTGAAAGGGTGAACTGTATAAAGATGAATACATTTACAAGGAAACAATATCTTTATCAGACATTACCACTACAAATACCTCCAAAAAAATTTCAAGAATTAAATAAACAAGCAAGGAAATTTTTTCGGAAAGGTAAAATTGCAAGAGTTTCTATAGAGAAGTTAACATGGAAATCCGAATTGGGAGCTTTACAGCTACCTAATTTTAGAAATAATTATTGAGCGCCACAGATGAGATTTCTTGCCTCTTTTCTTATTAAATAAAAAAAAACTGGCATGGGTTAATATAGAAATGAAAATAGGAGAGAAGAAAGCAGAAGAATTTTATATATACACACATTTATTATATATTTTTCGTAGCAGCCCGCGCCTTGGGGCGACATAGGAAATGGCCATCGAACGCGGCGACTGGCAAAACATCGTGCGGGCTGAAATGCCCATTTTCATAGGCCGCCGGCAGAACAGTAAAACTGGCCAATCACCGCTGGTGGATCGCAGAGAACCCCAATCAGGGCCTGGGTATTCAAGATAACCAATCGGCAGCCAGACCACTCAAGCCACACCCCAGTGGTGACACAGCCAAGCTGACTATAAAAGGCAGAGCTGCCACTGAATAAACCCAGTGTCAAATACACTCTATTGATGTGTGTGTCTTTCTTCTCCTGCGGATTCGAGCTACAGCCTTAGGGCTATAACAGAGCTATAACCTAGCTGTAGTGACCTTGGTACTTTGGACCCGAAGATGGAAGAATGACCTGAAATCAACGCCATAGCGAAGAAGCTGCCTGGCTTCTGGATGTTGCAACCATGGGTGTGGTTCCAGCAAGCTGAGGTGCAGTTCACCATTCAATGGATTTCTGCCAATGACGTGCTACTACCACTTGATTAGCGCCCTCAATCAGGACACCACAGCTTGCATCATCAACTTCGTCCAGCAGTCCTGGAATAAGGTAGGCATGTGGTCAAAGAGCTGTTAACCTGCACATTTGGGCTCTCAAAGCGCGATTGCGCTGCCCAACTGTTGCATATCAACAGTTTGGGGTCAGAGTCCCTTCTGCCCTCATGAGCGACATGCATGCTCTCAACGATGACCACACCTCCTGCCTGCTGTTCCAGCAGATCTTCCCGGAGAGGCTGCCCGAGGATGCCCGGCTGCTCATTGCGGAGGAAGATATTGATGATCTCAGGAAGATGGCAGCTTGAGCAGACCTGCAATGGGCAATGAAGAGGGGCACCTGCACTTCGCTCGAGCACGTGACAGCACTGCGTCATCAGTGCCCGGCCAGGAAGATCACCGACCGATCACCATGCCCCACCGGTGAGCAGTATTGATTCTATCACCGACTGTGGGGGTTCCAAGGCCTATTGATGTCGCTTCTCCTGTCCATTCCAGGGAAATGCCCAGGCCGGTCATTGTTAATGGCTGTGATAACCGACCAACTGCATAGCCGACTACACATTCAAGACTCCTTGTAGGACCATCATTTCTTGGTGGACACTGGGGTATAATACACCATCATTTTCCCAACCAACCTGGAGGTCCGCTACAGCAAAGTGGGCTGGGAGCCCCAAGTAGTAAATGGCTCCAACATCTGAACATTCAGCCCCTGCACCATTCCCTTATGCTTCGGGACAGACAATTTACATGGAAGTTTACAGTGATGGCTATGCAACAACCATTACTGGGTGCAGATTTCCTGCAGGCCAACACACTCCTGGTCGATATCAAGGGGCGTCGGCTGGTCCACGCCCGGACATTTCAATCACTCTCGCTGAAGAGCACTGAACTCAACAGCCCTCACTTTCATTCAGGAAGTAGTTGTCAACAAATTTGTTCAGGTTCTATCAGAATTCCCCTCCATCACCATGCCTTACTTCCATTGGCAGAATCCAAACATGGGGCAAGGCACCAAATCGTTACAGAGGGCCCTCCCCTCCATGCCAGGGCGTAGCATCTCCCCCCCACCTGAGAAAATCAACCTAGCCAGGGACGAGTTCAAAAAGATGGAGGAACGTTTAAAAAGATGGAGGAACTCAGCACTGTGCAGCGTTCTGATAGTCCTTGAGCCTCCCCTCTCCACATGGTCCTGAAGGCAACGGGTGGTCAGAGCCCATCAGAGACTACCACCACCTCAATGAGGCCACCATACCGGACAGATAACCTGTGCCCCATATCCAAGACTTCACTGCTAACCTGTAAGGGGCACAGATATTTTCAAAGATGGACCTTATCAGGGGCTATCACCAGATCCTGGTACACCCTGAAGACATCCCAAAAACTGCCATCATAACCCCCCCTTGGATTGTTTGAATTTCTCCGCACACCCTTCAGGTTAAAAAAATGTGGTTCAGACTTTCCAGAGGCTGATGGATGCAGTGGGCTGGGATTGGTATTTTGCCTTCATTTACCTTGATGACATTTTAAATCACCAGCCACACCTGCACTGAGCGCACCACCCACTTAAAACAATTATTCTCTAGGCTGAGCAATTTCGGCATAACCATCAACCTGGTCAACTGCCAGTTTGGCCAAGGGACTGATTTCTTGGGCCATCATATCAACTAATATGGAGCCACACCGTTATCTATGAAGGTGGAAGCTATTCACTCTTTCCCCATGCCATCAACAGTGAAGGGACTACAAGTGTTTGCAGGTATGGTCAACTTTTATCACTGCTTCATACTTGCAGTGGCCCCACATCACGAACCCATCTTTCCCCCTCGTGGCAGGACCCAGTAAAAACATACAATGGACCCAAGAGGTGACCGAGACCTTCCAGGCCACCAAAAACACCCTAGCCAATGCTACCCTCCTCGTGCACCCACGGACAAACGCACTGCCCGCCCGCATGACAGACGCTTCCAACACAGCGGTCAGGGGTGAACTTAAACAACTAGTGAATGGACAATGGCAACCGCTGGCCTTTTTAAGTAAACACCTCAGGCCACCAGAGATCAAGTACAGTGCCTTTGGTGGAGAACTGCGAGCCTTATACCCGGCAATTCGGCACTTTTGTTACTTCCTGGAGGGCAGGAAGTTCAAAATTTACATGCACCACAAACCCCTTACCTTCACCTTCAGTAAGATGTTAGATCAGTGGTCAGCCAGGCAACAGCAATACCCGTCCTACATTTCCGAATGTACAACGGACAATGAACACATAGCCAGCAAATCCAACATGGTGGTCAATGCCCTATCCCGTCCAGCTAACTTGGCGGTGCGTGACCCTACCCCTGGCATCAACTACATGGCCCTGGCTGATGCACAGCAAGAAGATCCTAACATTCTGATGTACCAGACAGTGAACACCAACTTACAACTGGAGGACATCCAGATCGCCCCTGGCAGTTGCACACTGCTCTGCGAAACCACGAGAGGTAATCCTCGCCCTGTCATTCCAGCTGCATGGAAGAGGTGGGTTTTCACCTTGATCCACAACTTGGCTCACCCCGCCATCAGGACTACAGCCAAAATGGTGGTGAACAGGTATGTCTGGCACGGCCTCCGAAAATAGGTTGCCCTATAGGCCAGGACATTCTCAGTGCCAGTCATCCAAAGTCCAGACATATCAAAGCTCCAACACAGGCATTCGAGCCAGCACGTCACCACTTCAGCCACATGCACATTGACATTGTGGGACCCCTAGCTGTATCCAGAGGCACACGTTACCTTCTCCCACTGGTCGACCAGATGACCAGAGGCGGTGCCACTATCAGAGGCTTCCACAGAAGCATGTGCATTACTCAACACTTGGAACAGAGCGTTACATGGTCCACGAAAACCTTATATCATACAGGAGGGCCAATTCACTTCCAGTCTGTGGACTGCCTTAGCCCACACTCTGAGCGTATCACCCACATGACAATTGGTTCCACAGACACCTGAAGGCAGCCTTAATGGCACGGCTCATTGGACCTAAATGGGCCAAGGAATTCCCTTGGGTCCTGTTAGGCATCCTCACCGCACCCAAGGAGGACCTTGAGGCATCCTCTGCTGAGTTAGTCTATGGCGCATCCCTAGTAACACCGGGTGAATTCATGACAGCCCTTGAGCACTTAGGGGAACCCCCGGTGACCACATTGTCCTGACTACATGAGCAGCAAGGCATCCTGCCCCCTGCTAAACTAGACCCCATGGCCAACCTACACTTACGTCCCAAAGAACTTTATTGACTGTAAATACATGTTTGTTCAGCACAGGGCTCACTGGCCACCTCTAAAGTGGGGCGATACCGTCTCATCAGACACAACAGCTCCACCCATGTTTTGGACATTGGCGGCAGCGAAGAGACTTTCACACTAGACCGGTTGAAACCATCCTACTTGGACTTCGACCAGCTCTTCACTCACCTGACTCCATGGTGCAGGGGTCATCCTCCTAAGAACAGTGCCCCGATCACCGATTCTTGGGGTTGGGGCACGTGTGGCAGCCCTTACCTCAGGTTGACGTAGGAAAAGGCCTTCAAACACTGCAACCGGCAAAACAGAAGGGGCTGAAATGCCCGTTTCCATAGGCCGCTGGCAGAGCAGTGAAACTGGCAGTGGATCGTAGGCGGCCCCAATCAGGGCCCGGGGATCCAAGGTAACCAATCAGCAGCCAGCCCGCTCAAGCCATGCTCCAGTGATAACACAGCTGATCGGACTATAAAAGGCAGAGCTGCTACTGAATAAACCCAGTGTCGAATACACTCTACTGATGTGTGTGTGTCTTTCTTCTCCTGTGTTCACCTAGCTGTCGCCATAGTGACCTCGCAACAGGTTATTGAAAACATTATTGAAACATTTGCTTAATGTTTGGAATAAAATATTGGTTGAGGGTCTATATCACCTAAAATGCCATTAATTAACCCTCTTTTAGCTTTTGTTTTGAGATAATAATGTTCTTGAATATATGGTACCATAAAGGGGTTGTTAAAGTTGAAGATTGTTATGAAAAAAGTTAATATAATTTGAGAAATTGAGAAATAAATACACTATACCAGGTAATACTCTTTTTTGCTATTTTCAGTTAAGAGTATATTTGAGAGGTAAACTAGGACCAACTATGTTTCTGTCAAGTTGTTCTGAGGTAGAACTTATTAGGAGTGGGATTGTTAAAAAAATTGCTTTGATATATTCATTGATACAAGCAGGAACTCTTAAATGAGGATTACATAGATCTAGACAGAGATGGGAAACAGATTTGAATATAATAGATCAACAAATGTGGGAAAATTTATGTAGGGATTGTATGACTAATACAAACAGTATAAGATATAGATTAGTTCAATATATTTTTACATCAATTATATCTTACATCACAGAAGCTAAATAGATTGAAATCAGATTTATCAGACCAATGTTTTAGGTGCAGTGAAGATATAGGATCTTTTATACATTCGATGTGGTCTTGTCACAATGTGAGATATTTTTGGGTAGCTTTACATAACTTTCTGGAACAAGTCATAGAAATTACTTTTCCACCAAGTCCTGATTTGTTTTTAGTAGGAAATATTGATGGTACAAGCCCCAAAATGAAACTAACTATTTATCAATTGAAATTTGTTAAATTAGCATTTACGGTAGCAAGGAAATGAATTGCAATTATTTTTATTTGAATTTTATAAAATGCATACAAATTAACTTACATAAAAAAACTATACACTTACTACCCTCCCTCCCCCCATATTGGAGCAAAATACACATTTCGGGTAATTATCAATTGCTATGTGGTGTGCCAAACCTTTACATCATAAATTTTGTTTTACCTTATATCTAAACCCATACATTTCAAATATAAAGTCCATATTTTAACAAAAAAAGGATAATTATTTTGTAAGTTATGTTATCTTCTCTAAGTAAATACACGATTTTAGTTCATTATGCCATCTTTGTATATTCAATTCAACATCATTCTTCCACATAAAAGCAATACATTTTTTAGCCACCGCTAATGGCAGAGCAGGCTCGATGGGCCATTTTTGGCCTACTCCTGTTCCTACTTCCTATGTTCCTATGTTCCCAGAAGTATAAATGCAATTTGGAATTTCTCAAATCGCAAACCCCTCGTTAGTGTATTAGTATAACCTAGTAAACACAGTAACAGATCAAGTTGCAGTTCAATCTTGAACAAATCTTCCAAAAACTTAATGATATTTTCCCAAAGAGGTTTAACTTTTTCACATGTCCATACTGAATGTAACAAAGTACTTGTCTTCCAAATCAGAAACACAAATCCAAGGAACTAAAACCATACTTTTTCAACATCTCAAACGTCAAATACAACTGATGTAGAAAGTTGTAATTAACTAAACTATATCTCACATTAATTAATTTTGTAACACTATCTGCACAGATGGCACATTCCTCCTGAGATAATGTAATGGATAAGTCCTCCTCCACTTCTCCCTTGTTTTATATAAATCATCCTTAACCATCTTTTCTTGTAATAATGCATACATTTCAGAAATTATCCCTTTCTTCCCCTTATCAGCAATTAATATCTCAAATTTAATTTGTCCAGGTAAAACCAAATCCTGTCCAAAATTTTCTGACGGTAAAGACCGAAGTTGATAATAAGCAAATAAAGAGCTTGGTGATATCCCAAATTTTTCTCTAAGTCTGGTAAAAGAAAGAAACAGACCAGCTTCAAAACAATCCTCCACCAACTTAATACCTTTCAGTTCCCAATCTTTCAAATAGGGGTTATTAAATGAAAAAGGAATTATTTTATTCTGATATAATGGTGTCTTAGGTGGAGTCACGTGATGGAGTAGTGGACAGTCGAGTGGAACCATCCCTCTCCAGCGTAAAGGAAAAAAAGTCCAAAAAAAACAGAGCCCAATAAACACAAAACACAGGAAAAAGAAGATAAAGTTACAAGGAAGAACCAGGAGATGGCACCAAAAAAGGGAAAGCAAGAATAACATAGAAAAGAGAAGAACAAAAATCCCCAGAAAAAAAGACGGCCTTACCTGCACATGGGAGCAGGGAGCTACTGTAAAGAGGATCAATCGACCCACGAAGCTGGTGAGTGCCCAGAGGAACAGTGACCTCCCAACGGGCAGATGATAAAAAAATGGCTCACGGAGCCAGATAAAGATGCGCGACTCCTCGTGCATACACAGTGCGCAAACAAAAAGCAGATGTCGGCAGGAGGGGGTACCAGCTGAGGGACTGACAGCTGCAGGGCGCCCAGCACCGGGACGCTCAGCTGGGGGAAACCCAGAGTCGAGAAGAGTTGGAGAGCGGTGAGCAAAGTAACGAGGGGCTGGAAGAGGGCGATTGGCGGCAGGGCGACCAACAACGGGACGACCTGCAGCAGGGGGCCCAACAGTAAGAGGCCCAGCAGCTGGAGGCCCGACAAAGACATAAAAGTGGCTCAACAGAAAGAGCTGAGCAGACATAGATACAAAGAGGACACAGACACAGAAGAAGAGGAAGAAGACCAAGATCTACACAGGAAAGAAGAAGGTAAAGCAAATGGACAGACTATAGATAAAGCCTTTTTTGAAGACCAAATGAGGTCATTAAAAGAATTGCTAACATTTGAATTTAGTGAAATTAAAAGAAAAATGAAAAGAGCAGAAGACAAAATGCAAAGTTTAGAGTTGGTCATGACAGAAATAGGGAAAAGAGTAGAAATGTGGAAGGACGAGAAAATGCTATGGAAATGGAAATAAATGAATTAAGAGGAAAATTAGAAGAAAGAGACAAAGAAATTAAGGAGAGGCAAGATTTGATATCCCAGAAAATTGACATGTTGGAAATCTACAGTAGGCGAAACAACAAAAAAATAGTAGATCTGAAAGAGGGCAAAGAAGGGACAGACATGAAGGAATTTATAAAAATATGGATCCCAAAGGTGTTGAGAGCAACAGATTTACAATAGAAAGGATGCATAGAGCACTAGTACCGAAGCCACCACCACACCAAAAGCCGAGATCAATTTTAATAAAACTTCTAAGATATACACAGGAACATAGGAACATAGGAAGTAGGAACAGGAGTAGGCCAAAAATGGCCCATCGAGCCTGCTCTGCCATTCAATACGATCATGGCTGATTTAATTTATGACATAACTCCACCTACCTGCCTTCTCCCCATATACCCTAATTTCTCTATCATGTAAAAATTTATCTAACCGAATTTTAAATATGTTTAATGAGGTAGCCTCAACCACTTCCATGGTTAGAGAATTCCAAACATTCACTACTCTCTGGGAAAAACTATTTTTCCTCATCTCTGTCCTAAATCTACTCCCCCGAATCTTGACACTTTGTTGTCTCGTTTTAGTTTCCCCGGCCAGCTCAAAAAACCTTCCTACATCTATCCTATCCATACCCTTCATAATCCTATATGTTTCTATAAGATCTCCTCTCATTCTTCTGAACTCGAGCGAATACAATCCAAGACGATTTAATCTTTCATCATAAGTCAACCCCTTCATCCCAGGGATCAACCTAGTAAACCTCCTCTGGACCGTCTCCAAAGCCAGTATATCCTTCCTCAAATATGGAGACCAGAACTGGACACAGTACTCCAGGTGCGGTCTCACCAGTACCTTATACAGTTGCAACATTACCTCCCTACTCCTGAATTCAATTCCTCTAGGGATGAAGGCCAACATTCCATTTGCCTTCTTAATAACCTGCTGCACCTGCGACCTAACTTTTTGCGATTCATGCACAACCACTCCCAAGTCCCTCTCCACAACAGCATGCTGTAGTTTTTCACCTTTTAAATAATATTCAGCTCTTTTATTTTTCTTGCCAAAGTGGATAACCTCACACTTACTAACATTGTATTCCATCTGCCAGACCTTTGCCCACTCATCCAGCTTAACTATATCACTCTGCAGACTCTCCACATCCTCATTACAATTTGCTATTCCACTCAATTTGGTGTCATCTGCAAACTTGGCTACACCACATTTTGTCCCCTCCTCCAAGTCATCAATGTAAATGATGAACAGTTGTGGGCCTAACACTGACCCCTGCGGCATCCCACTTACCACTCTCTGCCAACCTGAAAAACTCCCATTTATCCCGACTCTCTGCCTCCCGTCAGATAACCAATTTTCAATCCAGGCCAATATACTTCCCTGGACTCCACTTTCCTATAACTTACTGAGAAGTCTCTTGTGCGGCACCTTATCAAATGCTTTCTGGAAATACAAATATACAACATCAACCTGTTCCCCTCTATCCACCGCACCCATTATATTCTCAAAGAATCCTAACAAGTTTGTCAAACAAGATCTTCCCTTTCTAAAACCATGCTGCGTCTGCTTGATTGAACCCTTACGTTCCAAAAGTTTCACTATTTCATCTTTAATGACGGATTCAAGCATTTTTCCAACTACAGACGTCAAGCTAATTGGCCGATAATTTCCAGTCTTCTGCCTACATCCCTTCTTAAAAAGGGCGTGACATTTGCTGTCTTCCAGTCTGCCGGGACCTGCCCAGAATCCAAGGAATTTTGCTATATGACCACCAATGCACCAACTATAACTTCTGCCATTTCCTTCAGAACCCTTGGATGCATATCATCAGGACCAGGTGATTTGTCTGGCTTTAGTCCCATTAGTTTCTCCATCACTACTTCCTTTGTAACAACTATTTTATCAAGGCCCTCCCCAACATTCGCATCCTTAACTCCACATTTGGGCATGCTGGACATGTCTTCCACCGTGAAGACTGACACAAAATATTTGTTTAATGCCTCGTCCATTTCCTCATTTTTTGCTACCAGTTTTCCTTTCTCATCCTCCAAGGGTCCTATGTTAACTCTGGCCACCCTCTTCCGTTTTATATATTTATAAATTTTTTTGTTTTCTGTTTTTATATTTTGTGCCAATTTACTTTCATAATCCTTTTTCCCCATTTCTTATTACCCACTTTGTAACCCCTTGATGTCTCTTAAAGTTATCCCAATCTTCCAGTTTCCCACTGCTCTTTGCAGCTTTGTAAACCTGTGCCTTCAATTTTATACTCTTCTTTATTTCCTTTGTTAACCACGGTTGATTTTTCCCTCCCTTGCTGCCATTTTTCCTGACTGGAATATATTTTTGTTGAGCATTACAAAATATTTCTTTGAAAATCTTCCACTGTTCCTCAACTGTTTCATCAATTAGCCTGTGCTCCCAATCCACTCTGCCCAATTCCTCCCTCATCCTATGGTAGTCACCCCTGTTTAAGCATAATATATTAGTTTTAGATCTAACTATTTCCCCTTCCATCTGAATGAGAAATTCAATCATACTATGATCGCTATTTCCCAGATGGTCTCTGACTATTACATCATTTACTCTACCTATCTCATTGCACAACACTAGATCCAGGAGAGCATTTTCTCTTCTGAGTTCCTTAACATGCTGCTCAAGAAAGCTATCGCAGATGCATTCTATGAAGTCTTCTTCCAGACTCCCACGACCAACTTGATTTTCCCAATCTATGTGGAAGTTAAAGTCCCCCATGACGACTGCCGTATCATTATTACATGCCTCACTCTATTTATTTCCTGTGCCGCTAAACTATTGTTATATGGTGGGCGATAGATAATACCCACCAATAATTTTTTTCCCTTTGTTATTCTTTATCTCTACCCAAATGGACTCAACATTATGCTCTTTAGATCTTATATCATTCCTCACTACTGCCTGGAGCTCATCTTTGATTAAGAGTGCAACTCCACCTCCCTTACCATCCTGTCTATCTCTTTGCACCACCTGATACCCTTGAAAGTTTAATTCCCATTTAGGGTCACCTTGTAGCCATGTTTCCGTGATGGCTACCAAATCATAGGCATGGGTACCGATTTGCGCCTCAAGTTCACTAACCTTATTTCTAATACTGCAGGCATTCAGATAAAGTGCCCTTATGCTCTTTGTCCTTTTAATATCTAGTGACTTCTGTAACCTTTTCTTTTGATTTATCTGCCTGTCATGATAATGAATATGTATGAGATGTACCGGAAGTCACGGGGTATGAGAGAGAGATAAGAGCACAAGCAAGAGTACAAAGGAAACGGGAGAATAAAAAGCCATTGAGAAGTTTACATGATAAAACTTGTGTTTAATGTTTCCTTAACTTCACATTTCGGGCCACAAATGTGACATTGGCGACGAGGATGAAAGAAGCTTGAAGAAAATTAAAGACTAAACAAGATTACAGAGGATTACAGACAACTTCAAGGTGATAAGAATTTTCTCTGTGACTCAGTACTTTTGGGGCTGGAATATTTCCTCATGGCTGGTGCAAACGGTGACTTTCTAACACATAATGGAATTGCTCATTTTGACCCAATGGGTGATGCAAGCACTGTAAGTGTGAAGTGGAAGGCATGGCTGGAAGAATTTGAATCCTACGCCGACAGTCGTGGCCTATTTCTAGATACCGGTACAGTTGAACAAAAACCGCAGAGGAGGGCTTTACTTCTTTTACCTGCTGGACCTGCAGTTCGGGAAACATTTAAGACACTTTTGAATACTGGAAGAAAGGATGAGTACCGGAAAGCGGTAGATGCATTAAATGCACACTATGTAGTGACACCGAATGCTACATTTCAACGGCATTTGTTTCGGAGAACGAGACAAGAAGATGGCCAGACGTGACGAGACTACGCCAGCTAGCTGTTGGATGCAATTACATGCCAGCTGATTTGGACAACCAATTATTGGATCAAGTCGTACAGCACTGCAGATCAGATAAACTCAGAAGACGTCTACTGGAAAGAGGGAGTGAGTTGGAACTCACCGATGCTTTAACCATTGCTGCTGCATTAGAGGCTGTTGAAGGGCAATTTCATACCATGACCCTGAAAGACAACTCAAGCCAGCAAATTAAGAGGCTCTCACATCGCCATAACCAGCCAAGATATACGCCGACACAGGACGTGGAGTGTTATCGATGTGGAAACCGAGGTCACTTTGGAAAAGACCCATATTGCCCGGCCAAAGGCAAAGTTTGCAGAAAGTGTGGAGGTAAGAACCACTTTGCAAAGAAGTGCAAAAGCAAGTCCAATGCAGACCAGAAGAGGAAGAGTACAACTTCCAAAGGCAAAGCCTGGGGGAAAGGAAAGTATCCTGGAAAGAAAGATACCATTCGCCAGATAGACGGTGATGATGATGATACCCAGGAGGAACAGAGGTGTTACCAATTTACGTTGAATGAAGTACATCATGAGAAGGTCCCAGTGATCATTGGTGGAGTGACAGTTCAGGTCATTGTAGACTCAGGCAGTGACAGTAATGTGATTGATCGACATTTATGGGAGAAGTTGAAAAGGAAAAAGATCATCTGTACCTCAAAGAAGTGTTCCAAGAAACTGTATCCATACACAGCAACCAAGCCATTGCAGACCATTGGATGTTTTACTGCAACTGTTGAAGCTGGAGATAAGTACACCGAAGCAGAGTTTATGGTCATAGAAGAGTGGGGAGAACCATTGCTGAGTAGAAGCACAGCGCAAGACCTGGCAATACTTCATATTGGAGCTTGTGTCAATTCAATTCAGTCATACGAGGATATGAAGCAAGAATTCCCCGCAGTCTGAAAGGTCGACAATTGAAGTTAGCAGTAGATGAAACGGTCAAACCCAAGGCACAACCAATGCGCCGAACTCCGTTTGGACTTCGTGGGAAAGTCGAAGCCAAAATTAAAGAATTGATCGAACAAGACATTATTGAACCGGTGGAACATTCGACACAATGGGTCAGCCCAGTAGTAATTGTGCCCAAACCAAAGGGTGACATAAGACTATGTGTTAACATGAGAATGGCCAATGAAGCTATAATTAGAGAACGACACCCTATACCAACAGTGGAGGAAATACGTCAAGAACTAACTACCAGCAAGGTATTCTCAAAAATTGATCTGAAATGGGGCTATCATCAATTAGAGCTGGATCCAGGTTCCCGAGATGTGGCAACATTTGTGACTCACTGTGGATTGTATCGTTACAAGAGACTATCATTTGGAATTAATGCAGCTTCGGAGATCTACCAATATGAAATCCATCGAGTGATTCAAGGCATTTCTGACGACATCATAGTCCATGCACCAACGAAGGAAGAGCATAACAAACTGTTGAGGCGTGTACTATCTAGACTACAGCAGGCAGGCCTTACCGTGAATGGAAACAAGTGCCAGTTTGGTGTGTCAGAAATGGACTTCATGGGACACAGACTTACAAGGGAAGGACTAAACCCTGCAGAGGCCAAGGTGAAAGCTATTGCAGAGGCACGTGCACCTCAGAACGCAACAGAGGTGAGGAGTTTCCTGGGATTAGTCAATTTTTGTGCAAAGTTCATTCCTAATTTCGCTACAGTGGCAGAACCACTAAGGAAACTAACCAGGAAAGGTGTACCATTTCATTTTGGATCTGAGCAGAAGAAAGCGTTCACAGCGCTGAAGCAAAGCCTGACAGATGCAAAAACTCTTGGATATTACGATCCGGCGGCATCAAGCAAAGTCATAGCGGATGCCAGCCCGGTTGGTTTAGGAGCTGTGTTGGTCCAGATGCATGATGGAGGACCAAGAATCATTGCCTAAGCCAGCAGATCGTTATCAGATGTGGAAAGAAGATACTCTCAGACAGAGAAAGAAGCACTCGGACTTGTATGGGCCTGTGAGAGGTTCCATGCATATTTATACGGCATTGAATTTGAACTCATTACAGATCATAAGCCATTAGAGGTGATCTATGCACCTAGATCCAAACCATGTGCCAGAATAGAGAGGTGGGTACTCAGTCTACAACCCTACAAATATAAAGTAATCCACATAGCAGGGAAAGCAAACATTGCAGATCCGCTGTCCAGATTGGTGAAGGATGGTGGTCCACATTCCACGTCAGAATTGGGAACAGAAACAGAGAGCTTTGTACGCTTCGTAGCTATTCAGTCGACACCGAAAGCTGTGACTACGAAGGAAGTCGAGAGAGAATCCGAACGTGATCCAGAACTTATGGAAGCAAGAGAATGCATACAGAGTGGACAATGGGACAAGTGTACTCACAAGGCTTACATTCCCAATAGAGACGAACTTTGTTGCATCGGACAGTGTGTATTAAGAGGTTGCAGATTGGTGATACCGCAAAGATTGAGACCGAAGATCGTATCCTTAGCGCATGAAGGACACCTAGGTATTGTTGGTACCAAGGAAAACCTCAGAACCAAGGTATGGTGGCCAAGTTGTGATATAGACGCAGAGAAATTTGTTAAAACTTGTCACGGATGTCAAATCACAAGTAGGAGTAATCCGCCAGAACCGATCCGGAGTACGCAACTTCCAACAGGACCATGGATCGACGTAGCTGTTGATTTTCTTGGACCTTTACCGACAGGTGAATCAATTATGGTAGTGATAGATTACTACAGCAGATACTATGAGTACGTGGTGTTGAAGTCCACAACCACTGAAAAAACAATACAAGCGTTAGCAGAGATATTCGCAAGATATGGATTACCTGTTACATTATACTCTGACAACGGTCCACAATTCATTTCAGAGACATTTGCAGAATACATGAGGACCACAGGTACTCACCATCATAAAGTAACTCCGAAATGGCCGCAAGCCAACAGAGAAGTAGAGAGACAAAATCAGTCCATTGAAAAACGATTGAGGATTGCACACGCAGAAGGACAAAATTGGCGAGAAGCATTGCTATCTTATGTGGCTGTCTATCGAGCAACGCCTCATGCAACCACTGGAAAAAGTCCTGCAGAAGCATTTTTTGGGAGAAAAATCCGCACAAAAATGCCAGAAATAAAGGAAATCCGAGACGACCAGGAGATGAGGGACCACGATGCTGAAAAGAAAGGTGCAGCAAAGCTGTACACAGATTCGAAACGTGGAGCCAAGTATTCAGACATCATGCCAGGAGATAATGTTCTAGTGAGGCATGAAACTGGTGGTAAGCTAGACACACCTTATTACCATCAACCCTATGGTTGTGGCAGTATGGTGACAGTCAAGTCTCCGACTGGAGTCCTGTATAAGAGAAATGTATCAGGTGTAAAAAGGTACCAGTCCAGAGATATATCGAGTGAAGAGGTTGAAAGGCCAATACGAGATGCTGAAACTGAGAGACCTGATGATGTTCCAGAGGCAGTTACCAGCACTCCTGATGAAGTGACTAGAGTGCCAGAAACACCCAAAGCCGTGGCGAGCAGTATTTCCGACGCCGAGAGTGAACAACCGAGAAGCGACGACAATATCGCAGGCAGGCCGAAACGAAACCGGAAAGTGCCCAAATGATACGAAAACTTTGTGCCATAGTTTTAATAAAAACTTTGGGACAGTATTTAATCTTATATCATAAAGTGCTGTAGGAAGTAAATTTTATGTAGTTGAGTTATAGTATTACCATTAGTTACGATGTTTGCATGTTTCCGAGGGATATTGGTAAGTGAAGGTAAAGTTTATTTCTGATTAAAGGAGGGATGTCATGATAATGAATATGTATGAGATGTACCGGAAGTCACGTGATATGAGAGAGAGATAAGAGCACAAGCAAGAGAACAAAGGAAACGGGAGAATAAAAAGCCATTGAGAAGTTTACATGATAAAACTTGTGTTTAATGTTTCCTTAACTTCACATTTCGGGCCACAAATGTGACATTTTTCTTTGTAATTTTCTTAACACTATCATTGACCCGAAAACTCACTGTACCATCTGATTTTTTACTTTCTCCTCCCAACATTACTTTTCCTATTTTACTTTTCCTGGCCATTACTTTATCTTCCCTACCCTTTTTCCTATCACTCTGGTTCCCATACCCCTGCCAAATTAGTTTAAACCTCGCCCCACTGCTGTACCAAACATACTTGCCAAAATGTTGACACCTTTTGGATTTAGGTGCAACCCGTCCCTCTTGCAAAGATCATGCCTTCCCCAAAAGAGATCCAAGAAGCCAAATCCTTGCCTTGTATACCAGCACTTCAGCCACACGTTCATTTTCCTTATCCTTACATTCTTTTCATCACTTGCTTTTGGAACAGGTAGCAATCCCGAGATCACCACCCTAGCGTTCCTGACTTTCAGCTTTCGTCCCAGCTCACTGTAATCCCTTTTCATTACCTCCTCCCTTTTCTTGTCAATGCCGTTTGTACCCACATGTACCAAGACATTAGGCTGCTCTCCCTCTCCTCAGAATATTTTGGACCCGATTTGTGATATCTCGTACCCTTGCACCAGGAAGGCAGAAAACCATGCAGATATACTTATCTGGCTCACAGAACCCCTGACAATGGAGTCACCAATAACTACTGCATTTCTCCTTTTCCTTTTCTTTTGCACCACTCTGTCAGGCTCATTGCCATTGACCTGGTGCCTGTGGCCATCTTCTGTCTGGTCATCTCCCTCAACAGAATCCAACACAACATAACTGTTGCTGAGTGGGATAGTCACTGGTGTGCTCTCCAACAAGAGCGGGCAAGGAATAAAGAGAAAACAAGCAACCGTTGCAATATAAAGGACAAAAAATATTTTTTTTACCCGGACATAAGTTTTGAACTTTTAAAGAGGAAGGAATTCAACACAGCAAAAGCGATTTTATGGAAGAAAGGCTATAGCTTTATGTGAGACATCCAGCAGTACTCAAAGTATTTATACCTGGGGAACAGAATAGGCAGTTCTCAGATCCAAAGAAAGCCCAAGAATTCACAGAACGTTTGCAGGACAGGAAAAGAGATGAGGAGAGTAACAAGAAAAAGATTGACAAGAAAATATACAAAAATACGTAATAATATAAAATAGAGACAATATATATAGAGATTTAAAGATGAAAAAGAGAAGGGAAAGGAAGGAAAGAAGTGGAAAGAGAGCTTTGTTATATGTTCAGAAAAATAGTGTTCTGGGGATGGGGTGGGGGGGAGGACAACCGTCACTGAAATCGGTTGACACTAGCGAGTATTATCGCAAACCAAATGGAAAGGGGAGTTGTGGTTGCCCGGCAAGGGACAAGGTGCAACTCAAAGAGGGGTGGTTCATTTGGGGTTACAGTGTTATTGGTTGTGGGGATTGTTGGGGTATTTTATGTTTTAAACATGTTGCCATATATTGAGAATAAAAAGGAAAACTTAAAAAACAATAATGGAAGAAAGGGGATAGGGATGCTGAGGAGGCGGAAAAGAAGTGAAAACAAAGATATAAGATGACGACGTTAAATTATATAACCATAAACATTAATGGAATACATAACCAAGTTAAAAGGAAAAGGCTACTAACATTACTGAAAAAGTAAAAAATAGATATAGCATTTGTACATGAAACACATCTAACCGAGGCGAAACATAACAAATTGAAGAGAGACTGGGTAGGACACGTAGTGGCAGCATCATATAATTCAAAAGCTAGAGGTGTAGCCATACTAGTTAACAAAAATGTACCAATCAAGATAAAGGAAGAAATAGCAGACCCAGCAGGAAGGTATGCAATGATAAAGTGTCACATATACTCAGAATTTTGGAATTTGCTCAATATATATGCGCCAAATGATGAAGATCAAGAGTTTATGCAAGATATTTTTTTGAAGATTGCAGATATACAGGGAAACATTCTGATAAAACTGAAAAGATAACTAACAAAAAGAATAAAGTAGCCAAATTTATGGTTAAATCAATGCAAGAAATGAAACTAATGGATATACAGAGGAGGCAACATCCAAAAGAGAAGGAATATTCATATTATTTGAGTAGGCACAAGATATACTCAAAGATTGATATGTTTTTGTTGTTTGCCCATATTCAAGGGAGAGTCAGGAAAACTGAGTATAAAGCTAGACTACTTTCAGATCATTCACCCCTGCTTTTCGCAATAGAACTGGAGGACATCCCACCAAGAATATATAGAGGCTAAACCCCATGCTACTCAAAAGGCAGGAATTTAGAGAGTTTATTGAATGCCAATTTAAAACATACTTTGAGACAAACACAGAATGTGTAAAAGCCTTCAGAGGCTAACTAAGATGAAAAAGGAATACAATCGGGAAATAGAACAGCTGGAAAGGGAGATAGCAATTACAGAAAAGGAATTAGTGAAAAGGGAGGTTACAAAGTTGGCGGACAAAAAAAAAAGAAATATTACAAACGTACAAGGTGGATGAAAACATAATGAAAACAAAGCAAAATTATTACGAATTGGGAGAAAAAACACATAAAATATTGGCCTGGCAACTTAAAATAGAGCAAACTAAAAGAACCATATTGGCGACAAGGAAAAAGGATAATCACATACAACCCAATAGAGATCAATTAAAACTTTAAGGAATTTTATAAAAAAACTATACCAAACCGAGAATGAGGGTAAAAACACTAAAATAGCCAAATTTTTAGCTAAAATCAAATTGCCGAAATTGCAAGTAGAGGATCAAAGCAAACTGATAAAACCGTTTGAAATAGTGGAAGTACAGGACGTATTAAGAAAGCTGCCAGACAATAAAACACCAGGGGAGGATGGATTTCCAATAGAATTTTATAAAACATTTAAAGTGTTATTAATTCCACCCCTCCTGGAAGTAAGGAAACAGGTGGAAGAAACACAAAACTTACCAGAATCATGCAAGACAGCAATAATCACAGTAATACTAGACGGGGAAGGACCTATTAACACCAGCATCATACAGACCAATATCCTTACTAAACGCAGATTATAAGGTAATAGCAAAATTATTAGCAAATAGATTGACTGACTGTGTACCAAAAATAGTAAAACAAGACCAAACTGGATTTGTCAAGAAAAGAAGAACAGAGGACAATGTTTGTAAATTTATTAATTTAATTCATGCATCTCAAGGGAATAAAAGACCAACGGTGGCGGTTGCGTTAGACTCAGAGAAAACCTTTGACCGGGTAGAGTGGAATTTCTTATTTAAAATGTTACAGAAATTTAATCTGCCAGAAAAATATATTAATTGGATTAGGGCATTATATAATGGACCGTTGGCAAAAGTAGTGGTAAACGTATATATACTGAGCCAATTCAAACTAAGCTGATCAATTAAGCAGGGATGCCCATTGTCCCCCTCACTGTTCGCCTTGGCAATAAAACCATTGGCAGAGCTGATAGGAAAGGAAAATAAAATAAAAGGGATAAAAATAAACGAGAATGAATGTAAAATCAGTCTATTCACAGACGACATCATAGTATACCTAACAGAATCAGAGAAATCAATAAAGGAGTTATACAAGAAACTAAAGGAATATGGAAAAATATCTGGGTATAAGGTCAACACAAATAAAAGCAAAGTGATGCCAATGAGTAATGTGGACAATACAGAACTAAAAAAAAATCTCCATTTAAATGGCAATCGCAAGTGATTCGATACCTAGGTATCAAGATATTCTTTTTCTTTGGCTTGGCTTCACGAACGAAGATTTATGGAGGGGTAAAGTCCACGTCAGCTGCAGGCTCGTTTGTGGCTGACAAGTCCGATGCGTGACAGGCAGACACGGTTGCAGCGGTTGCAAGCGAAAATTGGTTGGTTGGGGTTGGGTGTTGGGTTTTTCCTCCTTTGCCTTTTGACAGTGAGGTGGGCTCTGTGGTCTTCTTCAAAGTAGGTTGCTGCCCGCCGAACTGTGAGGCGCCAAGATGCACGGTTTGAGGCGATATCAGCCCACTGGCGGTGGTCAATGTGGCAGGCACCAAGAGATTTCTTTAGGCAGTCCTTGTACCTCTTCTTTGGTGCACCTCTGTCTCGGTGGCCAGTGGAGAGCTCGCCATATAACACGATCTTGGGAAGGCGATGGTCCTCCATTCTGGAGACGTGACCTACCCAGCGCAGTTTGATCTTCAGCAGCGTGGATTCGATGCTGTCGGCCTCTGCCATCTCGAGTCTTCGATGTTGGTGATGAAGTTGCTCCAATGAATGTTGAGGATGGAGCAGAGACAATGCTGGTGGAAGCGTTCTGGGAGCCATAGGTGATGCTGGTGAAGGACCCATGATTCGGAGCCGAACAGGAGTGTGGGTATCAAGATAGACAACAATCTAAACCACTTGTAGAAACTAAATTATCAACCATTAATAAGGAAAAGATAGAAAGACTTGTAAAAATGGAATGAATTACCATTAACGTTGATAGGGAGGGTGAATTTCATTAAAATGAACGTATTCCCACAAGGTCAATACTTATTTCCAACTTTACCAATTCCCTTAACAGAGAAATTCTTTGCAGAACTAAGGAGAATAACAAGGAAGTTCTTATGGAAAGGGGAAAAAAATCAAGGGTAGCGTTAAACAAATTAACAGAGAGGTATAATCAAGGTGGATTGCAGTTACCAAACTTCAAAAATTATTACAGAGCTGCGCAATTAAGGTACTTATCAGATTTTTACCAGACAGGAGAAAAACCAGATTGGACTAAAATAGAACTAAATAAAATAGGAAAAAAGGTACTGGAGCGTATACTTTATAAATGGGATGAAAAGCTGGTCCAATATGACAA
The DNA here is from genome assembly GCF_036971445.1 of Narcine bancroftii. Lineage (NCBI taxonomy): Eukaryota > Metazoa > Chordata > Chondrichthyes > Torpediniformes > Narcinidae > Narcine > Narcine bancroftii. The sequence continues at coordinate 58,519,114 of NC_091469.1, forward strand.
TTCACCAGTACTGCATCACTTAAAATATGGAAGAAGATACACGCAGAAAGAAAAAAAATAAATTACTAAATACCAAAAATGCTACTGACGCAAAATCCACTAATCCCTTTTACAATAGACAACATATTTTTTAGAGAATGGGAGAAAAAAAGGAATCAAGAGATTAGAAAATTGTTTTTTTGGGAAACAATTTATTATCATTTGAACAGTTGAAGGACAAATACGGAATATCTCACGGCAAGCTTATTGAAAGCTTATTTAAAGGACAAATTGGGAAGCAGACTAAGACTACCAGAAAGAAGCAGCTTTGAATATGTAATTACAGACACAATGATAATTAAAAGATTTATAACAAACATGTACATTAAGCTGCAAGGCAAGGAAAATGATGAAATAAGGTACAAACCTCATAAGTAAAGAACTAAGTCTCAAATTGGATAGAGCACAAAAAAAGATTCATTATGATAGCCTTAGCAGTAGCAAAAAATGTATAATGTCAACTTGAAAAATGGAAGAGACCCTGAAAATACAACAATGGAACATGGAAATGAATAAGTGTATTCTATTAGAAAAAAAAATACATATAATTTAAAAGACAAAGTTACATTGTTTGAACAAATTTGGGAACCATACATGAAATATAACAGAAAATACCGGCCCCGAACCTTCACCTCCTAAAGTGATAAGAAGATAAACACGATCAGATATAATGTGTAGAAGTGTATGACACATTTTTGCTCTTTGTTTTTCTTTTGTGTGAAGATATAGTTTTATTGTATTTTAGATGTTTAATATTTATTGGTTTTGGAGGGGGGGTGGGAAGGGGGGAGAAAAAAGGGAAAATGTCACTGTTTATATTTAATGAGAAACATTTGTATATTTTTAGTTGATATGGTTTATAGCGCGATAAATAAAAAGTTACAAAAAATATATAATGGTGTCTTAGCTGAAATTTTACCTTTAGTTCCTATGATTTGGTCCCTTTTGTACCAAGTATCCATTAAATGTCTCAATACTGGCAATTTACACTTTTGCAAAAGAGAAGGATTCCATTTGTATATAAAATTATGTACATTATTTTCAAAAATCTGAGCCAACTCCACCTTAAACCATATTGGAGGTTAATAAATTTTAATTGTGCTACTTCATAGTAATTCTGAAAATTTGGTAATTGAAGTCCACCAAATTTTTATCTCCATGTCAACTTCTGCAGAGAAACTCTCGACAATTTACTTTTCCATAAAAACAATTGTACCGCCATATTTATTTCCTTAAAATTATTTTTTGGTATAGAACACAGATTAGAATAAAAAAGATATTGTATATGAGGAAATATAGTCATTTTAATACAATTTGCTCTCCTAATCAAAGTTAAAGGCAAATTCTTCCATCTATTCAAATCAAATTTAATCTTATTTAATAATGGTACATAATTTAACATATACAAATTCTCTATCTACTGTGACAACTAAATATTTAATTTTATACTTAAAAAAGCAATTTGTTCCTTAATATAGCTAATAAACTCAGGTTTTTTTTCCAATAACATTGCATTACATCTCCACTGGTAAGTTGATTGCACAACCTCAGAACCAACACAGGATATAAGTAATATAGAATGATTGGACATAATCCTGCTCTTGTATTCATCTTAAATAATTTGAGCTTGAAGATGTGCCAATACTAAAAACAAATCTATTCTAGAAAAAGAGTCATGTCTGGATGAATAAAAAGAAAAATCTTTTTCTGTTGGATTTAATCTTCTCTAAATTTCTACCAAGTTTAGGTCTTTCATCAAAGCTGTTTCAGAAAATGATTCCAATTCAAACGGTATCTTCTTATGAACCAGAATTGCCACTCCTTGTGCCTTAGAATTAAAAGAAGAAGCAACTACATGACCTACCTAATCTCTTTTCAATTTTAAATGCTCTTTTTCGGTTAAATGTGTTTCTTGTAAAAAAGCAATATCAACCTTCATCTTTTTAATATAAGCCAATACACGCTTACAATTGATCAGATTATTCAAACCCTGTACATTAAAAGTCACAAAATTCAAATTAGTCGTACTTTACTAAAAAAATCTTCTATTACCCACACAATTATATACAAAAAAACTCCCCTTGCTTAAACAATAAAAAAAACCTTCCCTTAGATAAAATACAGAGAACACAAAGAAAACATTCCCCCAAAACTACACCAATATAGTAACTCCCTGATTAATTGGGTGTGGATAAACCCACTAGTGGCAGATGACTTTCGAAAGTATCAGAGTCATCTAACCTACCCACTACCCCCAGCTGAACTTCTCAACAATTATTCATCCCATTGATTCCAGTCCCAAATATTGTACCAGATACTCAATATCAAGCATACTTCGAGTCAATTCTCCCTACTTTCCATTCTCATTCCTCTTATCAGATGCTCTCCTCTTGTGTGACAATGGTCAATCAGATCCCCGCAAGTCTGGCAAAGAATTAGCAAAGATTAATGTATCATGACCACTCTCAAAAAACTGAGATTGATAATTCCCAGAGAAAACTTTCAACACAGCAGGGTACCGAAAAGTAAACTTATACCCCTTTCTCCACAGCACCTCTTCAGCTGAATTAAATTCCTTACGCCTCTTGATAATCTCCTGACTCAGGTCAGCATAAAAAAAAATCACCCTACTGCCATCATCGGAGTTTGATTTTGTCGAGATTTTTGGAGAGCAATCCGCAAAATCATCTCTCTGTTCTGATATCTCAAACACCAAATAAAAACTGCTCAAGGTGGCTAACCCAGGTAAGGTTTCTTTCTCAATGCCCTATGTGCTCTGTCCAATTCCAAGCCATCTGGAAAAAATTCAATACCCAACACATCTGGAATCCACTTTTCGAAAAATTTCACCAGATTTGAGCCTTCAATGTCTTCTGGAAGTCGTACTATTTTCACATTATTCCATCAAGCTTGATTTTCCAATCTTTTTCAACAACTCCCTCTTCTGAATCTTCCACTTTTTCTATTTTTTTCTCTATTTCACTCCACTTGATCTCTACATTCATGAAATGCCTCTTCAATTTTAATAAAAATTATCTTGTATTGTATCCATTGCTTTCAGACATTTATTAACATCAATTTTAACAACAGACAATTCTTTACAGATGCCACTTCTTCACAGATATTATTCATTTTAACTTTCATGTCCATAAATCCCTGATTCATCTGAGAAGACACCTATGATGACATATTTTCCATTTGTTGGGCAATGCCTTCCAAAACAGTTAAGACAGCTTCAAATCCTGGTTCCCCCATTCCATCTCCTGGAGGCCTACCTTCTTTAACTGCAGTAGTTGTAGTAAATTCTTTTATTTCTATGTTTCTAACAAGGCAGGACTTCCTTCCTCCTCTTCACCTGCACTTGCTGCCAGTCAGGTCATTGGACTGCAGGTTTGGACCCCTACCATTGCCGGGTCAAATTCTTCAGTCCAGCGTCAGGCACCCCCCCCCCGCCGCCCAGGCCCTTTCTAGCAGTTCGTGCACATGCGCCGTTCCGTGCATGCCTGGCAATGCCATCTTCTGATGCACCAGTGAGTGCCTTGGGACCACCAGGCACAATAACAGGATTGCGCGTTGATGTCAGGACACACCACTCTGCTGCCTTGCTCGTGCACTCGGCATCGGGGGCACGTGTTTCAGAGTCAGCCGGGTGGGTAGCAATGCCGGCGCCATCTTGCGGTTGCAGGACATGTGCCAGCATCATACTTATCCGTCCAGGAGTTCGTTGAGCTTTAGGAGCAAAATCAATCAACTCCGTGGCTTCATTCTCGTTAGTAGACCTCAATTCTTTAACACTTTTATAAGTTCATTTCTTTTGCCATTGAGCTTTTGGTTTCTTCACATTTGTAGCCATTGTCTATCTTCAATCTTCAGACACCTTCAGAAACTTTGTTTTTTTTTTAAACTTTTCAATTCAGGTATTAAACAGTTCAACTGGGGAGAGGTGGAATTACACGTCTCCTTCCTATGCCATTCCACCACGCCCCCCAAATATTTAATTTTATTAGACCATCTAAACATCGTAAACTGCTTACAATCTGAATAATCCTCATCTGATATTGGTAATATCTCACTTTTATCCAACTTAACTTTGTAACCAAAAATTTCTCCATATTGATTCAACAAATTTTCTAATGGCCCTAAAGAATTTCTAGGGTATGATAAATATATCAACCAATCATTTGCAGATCTATTGCAATTACATGGAAATCAGATATGTCTAACTATGCCAAGGTGGCATGCTGAAATTCAAAGTTGTATTCCTTTAGGAAAAAAAAATCACATAATTTAAGGAATAAATACCCTATGTTTTTATAAATTTGGTGCCCATACATTGAAATAATGGGATTGAATTTGTAATGATACCCTTCTTATCCATCTTGCCCTGAGAGATTCTTCTTTGCTGGATCACATTGCTCATTGCAATCCAAAGATTGCATATATGTCATCAATATCTTCTTTTTTGATATCTGTAGTATTATAATAATTAGTTTAGTTACTGCATGTATGGAATTTAAATGAAATATACAAAAAAAGAATATTTTCCACCTTTCTTTTATGTTCTACTAAACTGCAGCTGGGAATTAGATATTCTTTGCAAACAAATGGTGACTTTTGCCAAGTTAAATATCTCATAAAATTTAGCCTGATTACTGTTCTTGCCAAATTTTGCATGCAATACCTTGTATTAAAAAGAGCATCATAAATGCTCGCGATTGAGAGTACCACAAAAGCCAACTCAAAGAGTTTAGATTTCTTGTTTAAAAATAAAATCAACATTTTGCTTTCAACATTTCATAACTTCTTCATTAGGTGAATATTTTCAACAAAGCATCTCTAATCTCAAACAAAATTAATCAGCGTTTACTTCAATGGAAACTTTATGAAAACTGTCAATTAGTTTTAATCCACTTTCTTCAGAACCAAAAACTGCCATTTTTAATCTCAATGTAATCTCAGCCGTCCTGTTTACTGTTCACATCACATGCTGTTTTTCTGCTCAGACTTGGTTATCATTGTGGAAATTGATTTGCTTCTAAACAGAGGTAAGGATAACAGTTTAAAATCACGTCTGAACAACAGAAAAGTACGCAAGTTATCAGCAATGATAGGGGATAAATACTGTTTAATTAATTTACTTTGTACTTTAGGAATTATTCCAAAAATCAACCTGGGTCTTGAAGTTTGCTGCTGGAATAAACAAACAGGGATGGCAATACATTCCAGAAAATACTAGTAAGGTTGCAATTCTCCGATATGAGGAGGTCAACTCATAAAACATTCAAGCACTTTAAGCCCATTTGCAGTTTAAAATCCATTAAAGAAAAACTCCCAAGAAATTCTCAGACCACCCAGATCTATTTGGGATATCTTTGAACTTCTACATCAAACTTTGTTTTGTATTTAGGTTTTAATGAGGATATTTTAACAATCTTCCTTGAAATATTTATGAGCTCCTTTCAGCCATTCACAAAATAACTAACAGCTGTCTAGAAAACCCTTAAACTGGAGAAACCAAACATTTACATCAGCTCCTAAATTTTAAAATGATGCAAGAGTAATATTAAGCTTTTATTCTCCCCAATTCCTAAAGCTTCCTTTCACCATTGAATGGGATCAGGGGCAATTCATTTTTTTAAATTTCAATGCCACATTCCTGTTCCCTCACGTTCTATTCACTTGAATTTCAATGCCTGACAACCACTTCCTTGAATACATTTAATGACAGACACCTTTCCTTGCCACAGCTCTGACAGAGAATTCAAAGATGCAAGATGAAACGCCTCCTTAACTACACTTGAAATAGGAAGTTACTTTTTCTGACACTGCCACACCATCCCCTCTGGATTTCTAGATATCCACACAAAGTGAAACATTCTTTCAGCATTCATTGTCATTTGTTTCATATGTCATCCCTATCATCTCAGAAATCAAGCTGGAGAACCCTTTCAGAAATGCCTCCAATCCAAACTCATCCTTCTGTTAAATATCGAGACCAAAACTGAAAACAGATGTAGTCTCAGTTCCTTTTTAAGGTTCCATCAATATTTCCATCCTTTTATATTTCAATCCCACTTGCTGCAGAGATAAACACTCCATTATCTTCCTAATTATTTGGTTCACCTGCATTCGATGCACTCTAATTCCCAGATCATTTTCTGGAGTAGTCTTCCTGTGTTTAAGTAATAATTTGCTTTCTCATTCTTCCTTCTAAAGTAGACAATCCTATATTTCTCCTCATTACATTCCATTTGGCAGCTTCTTACCCATTCACTTTATCTATCTCACTTGGAGGTTCACAGCTGTCATAACAACTTGGCAACTCACCAATTTTTGTATCAGCAATGAGGTTGGCTGGTGTACACTTGGTTCTTACATCAGTCATTAATTAGCTGAATCGTTGAACCTGTACTTGTGGCACAACACTCGCTTCAAATTGCCAATCAGAACATGACTTTGATTATAAGAGGTTATTTTCTTTTTTAAAATCTTTTTTAAAGAGACATATTAGATAGATGCAAGTTTAATTGAAAATTGTAAACAGTGAATATACATATTACAGAAGATAAAGTTAATATCTGAGAAGTATAAATTCCCTTTTTTAAATAAGAGAATTTTACTTTAAAAAAATACATATTTTGTCAGGCTTTTGTTTCTTTCCATTTACTGTGGTAAATATTTCTTTATTTTCTATATTATCTTTGATATATTATGAAGAATGTGTCAACTTTTAATTCAATCCAATCCTAGAATTAATGTTTTGGATAAGATTAAGTTAAGAAATGAATTATAGCTATGTTTTTTATTTAAAATTTATGTATGTTATGTATATCATTTAGGTAATTCACTAGATCATGTGTATATGTTTTTATTAAACTCAATAAAATATTGTTTTTAAGAACATGACTCAATTAATTCAGAATGTTTTGTTAGTCATTTGCCTAACCATGCCAATGTTAACACATCTGTTTTTGTGTGAGAACTGATAAATGTCAAAAGCTCAATTCATAATATTCAGCTTGAAAGTTAAAGTTCAAGAACTGAGAATACTGCAACTTTGATGTAATTCAGCTAAATTTCTTTTAATCATCTTTAATTGTAATTTTAGAGTCATGTTGTCCTTATCTTGTGGAATCAGTAGTATGCTGGCAACTTGGATTGTTTTCAACCACTGCTTTTGAAGAAACTGCTCAGCTCTTTGCAACTCTTCCTCATTATGTAGATGCCAAGTTAAACCAGGGTGGATTACTCATCTTTACACTATTGGTTCATTTTTACTTCTATTCAACTTCTGAAGCCTTGAGAGAGCAACATGGATATCATTTGCTTGAAGCATGCTTCTCTCATATACAGTATTGCCCTGGTAGAGGGAAGCTGATGAAAGTATCTTTCCATGCTGATGGAAGAAAGCCCTTCTTATGTGACAGATTATGTTGTATTTTATATTGTATCTAGATATGTTTTAAAGGAGATAAATTGTGGCAGGTTTTTTTTTAAGTGTAGGTCACATACAAACACTATTGAGGCTTCACTAATTGATTGTTGTTTTGAAAAGCAACAGATGAAAGAACTCGGAGGATTAGGTTCGGAGCCGCAGTCTGTCTGAGTGCAGGTTTCTGTTCTAAGAGGGTCAAGCAAAGAAGAGTCAAAAAGGCTATTTCTCTGTGAGAGGGAGGCGGAATTCAGTTCTACAGTAGCAGCTGAGACTGGGACAGGACAAGTTGGCAAGCTTGTGGAAAAACTCCATTTTGAAGACAGGTTGTGAGTTCTTAGGTCAGCCTGGTCAAAGCCCTTGTGGTCCATACAAGAGGAGAGGACTGGCTGCCTAATGTTTCATTTGAAATAAGAGAAACAATAAGGAACTCTATGGTGACCTGAAACAAAGGTTAGCAGCTGGAAAACCCAGATGGAGCAAGTTTCTTCAGCAAGACACTGACGTGGCTGAATAAAAGGAATCAGTTTGTATCGAGCGAACAACAAATCTCTCTCTGAAAACCGACAAGAACCGTCCTGAGCAGTAGCCATTTACCTTTCAAGAACCAAAGCCCAGTGAACTTTATAAATGTTAAATTCTGTGCACAGTATAAGAATTGCCTAATACCAGTGAACTTGGAGGAGTGAGGTGAGATTGGACTGTGAATCAAAGAACTTTGTTAAACTTACACACACATTACATACACGTGCGCTTAGAATTAGAAGGGGGTTAAGTTAGGTTAAGTAAGTTAATGGTAATGTAAAAATTTGATCCTGTTTTCATGTTTAAAGATAATTAACATCAACTTTTAAGTAACCATTTGTCTTGGTGAATATCTATTGCTGCTGGGTTTTGGGGTCTTCTGGGCCTGTAACACTTAATATTGAGATGACGTGGCAACTATTATCAAATTCAACATAATACTTCCCACAATGATGTTCGCCCGGCAAGGGAAATACAAATAAAAGTTTTCTCTACAAATCTAATTTAAACTTTTCTCAAACATCATTGTCCCTAACACTCTGGACATAACCCAAACAGACCGACAGCTGTGATCTGCCACATGGCCTTTTTTAGAAGGTTCAGACAAGTTGGCCCTCCCCCACCTTGCCCCCAAGAATTACCCTACAAGGTGGTGTGGGCTCTTAGAGCTGCATGGATATACATTTAAATATTTGTGAAACAAGTAGTAAATAACATATTCTGGTGGGTTACTTCAATATGCAAGACTAAGGGGGTTCTTGAGTGCTACAACTAAGTGAACTGGCCATTCCCTGAATGCAGAGACCAGCTGTATATAGTGAGTGATAAAGTCATCTGTTCTCCTAGTCACCACTGCACTTACTTTCGATATATCCATGCAGGATAGCATCAGTAGAAGTGTCCACAATCCTTGGAGAATAAGTGTCACCTTTATATCAGCAAACCCCTTGTACTATGAAGCGCACTACCATTGTCTTAAATACATTAGACCCATGGCACATCTGGCAGTCTGATTGGGTCATCCACAAGATGTATTACACTACCAGCAGAAATTTGCATGCCAGCAATCTACTCTCACGCCAGCCATATTCCTCAATCTACCATTAGTCACAAAGCATGTACTAGTAATTCATCCTGGGGATGTTGGATAAAGACTGAGCTTGATCTGCAGAGAAGTCTTTTGTTGATTGCAGGAGAACTGTGGGAGTAGCATAAGACACTAGATAAATAGAGGGTTTCTAACTTGGCAAAGCTACAAGTATAGAAGAGCATGCAAAATATAGAGCTGATCAAAGCTCTCTGCTCTACATTCTTGCCACATCTAGTTGCAAGTTGCATAGATAGCCAATAAGAGAGGCCTTAAAACAAACTCTCACTCTCAAATAGAGTGAGAGCAGTGTGGGGGAAAAAAAGCAACTATTTTCAGCTAGAAATATTAAGTGAATGATTTATTTGGTGTCCTTGTACAAATCCTCATAATATAGAAGCCAGTTCAATTCATTCCACTGCTGTTGTACTGAAGACCTGGAAACCAGAACTAACCACATGTCTAATCTTGCTCTTTTGATAGAGGGGTGTCAATTTTACAATGGGCAAGTTTACTCTGGTATAAACTAAGATTCCTTCCAGTTAACTACTGTCCAAAATCTATCAATTGGCAGCAATATTTCAAAGAATGCTGTTAATAGTACTATCAAGTGTTTTTGATTTGTCTATAATTTGAAAATTGGCAGTGCTGATGGGGCTACCGCAACGGCGGCTCTGCCACAGACTCGCAAGGAACAGAGAGCAGAGCCACAGCACTCCAATCACCCAATGTAGGTGATGGTGGTTTTATTTAAAGATATTAGATCTGTGGGGTTTACGCCCAAGGCAGCAGTGCCAATGATCGGCAGCACTCATGAGGGGTTATAGACTATGGGGAAGCAGAGGACTGGCACAGGTCACCAGAAAACAGGGAGACCACGCCCTCCCCCGTTTGAGAAGGAGAAGCAGAGAAGGCGATCCACGGGACGGTGGCCACAGTTGTGAACCAGTGAGGGATTCTGCAAATGAAGAAAAACACAGGTGGTACTGTTGGCAACTCGAGACGAGGAACCCATGCAGCCTCTGGGCTGCTGGCCGCTGTGGTTGAGGGATTCTCCAGCAGACAGCTGGAGACTGGATCAAGACAGGCTGAAGGGGTCCCAGGTATCAGAACTGGGATGTGTGAAGAAGCCAAGAACACTGAAGATTTCTTGATTGTGCCAGAGGTTCAGATATGGAGCTTGGGCTGCTGATGGTTTGGACTGGCCCCTATGTGGCTGCGGAAGCGCTGGAGGCAAATCCACGGACATTCACTGACCGAGAAACTCTCTTCTGCTTCCGTTTTTCTGACTCTAAGAAGTGTTTCGGGCAATTTCTGCCAATGGCGAATCTGTCTGCCACAAACTCCATGTAATATTGCACTGCCTTTATTACATGACAATAACTTGAATCAGCATTTACTCACTTTTTTTTAATGAAACATGAATTAAATGACTGAATTCTAGGAAAGTGGAAGTTAGAAGCCCCTTTTCCACGGGGACCCTGCCCCAAGAATTAACTGGAAATTTAATAGGGTAGGGTCCAGTGGAAAAAGACTTTGTCAGAATGCTAGCATCAAATGATGTCATTTCACGCCAGGGATCAACCATCTTTACCCCTACTCATATCCCCAGCATTTGCTGACACCAGCATGCTGATAAAACCAGTGGAAAAGAGACAGCATAAAGGCACCCATTTCACTCCGATCCCCAGCGATGAGTATGTTCAGTGGAAGAACAATTAGTGTCCCAGATAAGGGTGGGCCAGTGGAAACGCCAGAAAGAGATTCCTATCCGTAGACACTGCACAGCCAATTAACTGGGATGCCCGTTGAAAAGAGGCTAAAGACTGGCAGTTACAATCACGTCAAGCATCCCTGCGCTGAGAGGTTAAAGCTCCAATAGATTCTCATGATCAAAACACCCATGTTTGCAATCAGCAAGTGTAAGTAATCAGGTAAAAGTAACACACATATGCCAGTCAATGCCCCAATCACTAAAAAAAAAATCCTGGCATTCTCTTCCCCACAGTACTGTGGGATTTCCTTCATCCGGAGAAATTTAGTCAAAGCGTGGCTCACCACTGTATTTGGGGGCAATTGGGAATAGAGAGTAAATGATGGTCTTGCAAACAATACCTGTGCCTCCAAACTTATGAATAAAAAATGTCAAATTAAAAGCAGATTAAGTTGCTGTTTTAATAATTTAAACAAACAAGCACTTGTCGTGTGGTTGGGGTTGCAATTCAGGTGATTGCTGCTCCTATACCTGTCCTCATTGCCTTGTGCCCCAGGTTCAAAACTTGAGATGCAGTGAGTGGCAGCAAGTCATAGCTCCACTGCCAGGTTCAATGACAAAGTGGCAAAGCAAATGATCTCACACACTGCTCTGTTCATCTCTGGCTTCAGTTTGCCTGTGCACTTATCCACTGGCATCACTGGGGGGGGTGGGGGGAAGAGGGGGATGCAACACAAACATTTTTCGTAAGCCAAGCTTGTATGTATCAATATACCTATAAGGCTAAAACTCTATGTTAATTTACTTTTTGAACCTTCTAATATGCTCTGGTCAGAGCTGTCATTATTACCCAATTACAATGACACTTTGAATCACATGGTTTGCCTGCACGCACTACAAGCGCAAGATGTTGTTTTCATTGCTGCTGGTGTTTTGAAAGTCACCGATTTTGTCAAATTTTCTGGTGTTTTAGCTACAATATTGTGGTAATTAATATTTGTAAACCTCCATCAATAAACTTGTTTGAGAATGAAGTACTAATTGAAGGAAAAGGTGAAAAATCAAAAAAAGGCTTCCACTCAGTTACTAATAATTCAATGTAGAAAGATTTTACAAAACAATTTTATTGTTAGTAAAGACAGTCCTCAGGTTAAAAACATTCAATTTATGAACAACTCGTACTCATGAACCAATAAGCTGGCCGGAAGTAGAATGCTGTCAAGTTCTGGTTTGAGTGTGGTCAAGTCAGTGTCGCAAGAGAGTATGTGTACAATACTTGCACAAAGCTGCCATCAACCAAGTTTCCAAAATACTGAACAATGCATTAAGGTTAGAGGCAGACCAGCGAGTTTCCAAACCACTGAAGAACACCAGTTTGTATGGAGGTGACCCCCAGAGTTAGGGGTAAACTATATTAGACAAATAGAAATTGTATTGTATTTGGAAGTATTTCTTAAGTGTTTTAATAACAGAGAAAGGTAAAATATATGCTATATACTAAGCGAAGTGTCTACAACAAGAACATAATGCCTCTGAGAAACGAAAAGGTTTTAAAAACTACTCAAAGAAAAACATGAAGGAAAGAAAAAGAACCTGGGCCTACTTTATCTGTGAAGTCGGCTGTTGAGGTTTCTCCTGGAGCTGCCGGAGACAGTCCTGGAGAGGGACTATCTCACGGAGCCGTTCCTGTGGCTCTCCGCAAAGATGGTGCTATCGGAAAGAGTAAGTCTGCCCATGCATGAGGAATCGCGCATGCATGCTATGGATGAAAGGAAAAAAATCTTCACTGCTCTTAAAGGGCCAGTCCAGCGTTCCAATTGTTGAAGAAGACAATGATTTTCCTGATATAGAAGATTATTTTAATAATTCTGCAAGTGAAGAGGAAGATACAAGCACAGAAGAAGAATTTTTTTTAACCCAAAGTCTAACAAAAAATTGATAAAATTGAGATTAAAATTGATAAACTTGGGAGCAAAATGGAAAATCATTTTAAATTTTTAACTGAAAAAATACAACAAGCCAAAATTGATTTGACCAAATCAATAAATAATGTTTCACAAAGGTTTGTTAAATTAGAAGAAAGAATTCAAGATTACCATGAAGTTCAACGTACTGCAGAAAGAACAAATGTTAATGAAGACTCTGTTACTGCTTTGGTTTCTATGAATGAAAAATTATTGGAGAAGGTTAATATTTTGGAAAATTATTGTAGAACGAAAAATCTCAAAATTGTTGGAATGTCTGAAGGTAAAGGTGGCCAAGATCTATATTAGTTTTTTTCCAAGATTGGACACCGGAAATGCTTGGACAAGATAATTTTGAAGAGTGAATTCTGATTGAGAGAGCCCATAGAGCTCTCCAACCAAAACTGGGACAAAATCAGAGACCTCGGTCTATATTGATCAGATTTTTGAATTATCAAGATAGAGAGAAGATACTTGGTCTAGCAATGAGAAGAGCTAAAGAACATGGACGTTTGAACTACGAGGGTGATAAGATTTTCTTTTATCCAGATTTGAGTCAAGCTCTTTCGAAGAAAAGGAAAGAGTTTAATCTGGTTAAGAAGCCTTTATATGATAATGGTTATAGCTTTGTGCTCTGTTACCCAGCTATGTTGAAAGTATTTATGCCAGATCAGTAGAATGTTTTCTTCACCAACTATATCCAGGCGGAAGATTTTGTTAAAGATTTGCCCAAGGCTCAACCATTAGTACAAAAGGACATTGAAATGACTTACTGATGAATTGGGACTGTGTTCTCCTCTTTCTTTTTTTCTTCTGTTCGCTTTGTTGCTGCCATGATATTTTTTCTTTCCTCCAGGAGTCGGGGGTTGTTCTTGTCAGTTTCTGATGACTGCATGTGTTTTCGTGGTTTGACCACAACCGTACAATGGAGGGTGGTAATGTTAGTCTTTCTGGCATTTTAGGGAAGGGGGGGTTATTATTATTTTTATTTGTTAGTTTAATACTTTTTCATTATGTCTGTACTTTGAATAAATTCAATGTTATTGATTGCAGATGACACCTGAGACAAATTTAATTTATGCAAATTTTTCCTGGACAGGAATGTATGACAGTAATTTGTTAAAATTTATAGATGAAAATAATGGGCAAAACAGTTAAGATACTGAGTTTTAATATTAATGGGATTAATGGACCCATAAAAAGAAATAGGGTTTTATCATATATTAAGGAATTAGGAGTATATGTTGCTTTTTTTTATAAGAGAGCCATTTAACTGAATGTGAACATTTAAAATTGAAAAGAGATTGGGTAGGCCAGGTAGCTTTTTCTACATTTAACTCTAAAGCTAGGGAGTGGCAATTTTAAGTTAAGAAAAATTTACCAGTTAAAATTCAAAATGTAACTACAGATCCGGCAGGAAGTTATCTTATAGTAAATTATCAAATACTTTCTGAAGAAAGGACTTTATTGAATATTTATGCACCTAATTTAGATGATCAGAAATTTATTCATGAAAATGTTCTGGTAGGCGGTGATTTGAACTTTTGCTTATAACCAGTATTAGATAAATCTTTGAGAAATATAGTGAAATCAAAGGCAATTAAAACATTATTATCTTTAATGAAAGATTGTAATTTAATTGATATATGGAGAAGAATGCATCCTAAGGGTAGGGATTATTCTTTTTATTCTAATAGGTTTGATACATAGTCTAGAATTGATTTTTGTTTTGCTTTCTGCTCAAAATCAATCAAAAGTGATAGATGTGGATTATAAACCTAGATTAATATCTGACCATTCTCCTTTTTTGATTGAGTTGGAATTTTCAGAAAGACAACAGTCTATAGATGGAGACCAAGATAAACATTTGACTAACTGATGCAAAATAAGTACTTGTTCTGAGTTCAATACAAATTCAAATTAAAGGCAGACATAGGTAACAGAACTTATTTTTAACCCGGGGACTGCTGTATTCATATAATTGAAGAAATGTTACATTTCACCAATTTACAACTATATTTATCACATATTATTCTATATTTTACAACTATATATATTGTTTCAAATATTGCTAATTTGCCTTTTTTGTGCAGGGATATTCTATCATAGTTCACGGACAAGTTTCTCTTGTGTCTTGGTGTGAGCTTGCAAGCGCCTCAGATTGAAGAGACTGCCATCCGTGCGGTACCGGATGTAAACAGCGTCTTCATTGTTGAGGTCTTTCATGGTTTGGTTCAGCATCATGCTGAAGAAGATTGAAAAGAGGGTTGGTGCGAGAACACAGCCTTGCTTCACGCCATTGTTCAGAGAGCTCATTGTTGTATCTGACCCGACCTTGTTGC
The DNA here is from genome assembly GCF_036971445.1 of Narcine bancroftii. Classification (NCBI taxonomy): domain Eukaryota; kingdom Metazoa; phylum Chordata; class Chondrichthyes; order Torpediniformes; family Narcinidae; genus Narcine; species Narcine bancroftii. The sequence continues at coordinate 58,534,217 of NC_091469.1, forward strand.
AGTTGGATAACCATGTTGAGGAACTTTGGGGGGCATCCGATGCACTCTAGTATTTGCCAAAGCCCTTTCCTGCTCACGGTGTCGAAGGCTTTGGTGAGGTCAACAAAGGTGATGTAGAGTCCTTTGTTTTGTTCTCTGCACTTTTCTTGGAGCTGTCTGAGGGCAAAGACCATGTCAGTAGTTCCTCTGTTTGCGCGAAAGCCGCACTGTGATTCTGGGAGAATATTCTCAGCGACACTAGGTATTATTCTATTTAGGAGAATCCTAGTGAAGATTTTGCCTGCAATGGAGAGCAGCGTGATTCCCCTGTAGTTTGAGCAGTCTGATTTCTTGCCTTTGTTTTTGTACAGGGTGATGATGGTGGCATCACGAAGGTCCTGAGGCAGTTTTCCTTGGTCCCAACAAAGCTTGAAAAACTCATGCAGTTTGACATGCTCTCCACTGGCCACCATGACAGAGGTGCACCAAAGAAAAGGTACAAGGACTGCCTAAAGAAATCTCTTGGTGCCTGCCACATTGACCACCGCCAGTGGGCTGATATCGCCTCAAACCGTGCATCTTGGCGCCTCACAGTTCAGCGGGCAGCAACCTCCTTTGAAGAGCGCAGAGCCCACCTCACTAACAAAAGGCAAAGGAGGAAAAACCCAACACCCAACCCCAACCAACCAATTTTCCCCTGCAACCGCTGCAACCGTGTCTGCCTGTCCCGCATCGGACTTGTCAACACAAACGAGCCTGCAGCTGACGTGGACATTTACCCCCTCCATTAATCTTCATCTGCGAAGCCAAGCCAAAGATTCTATCATACCACATGGAGTGCATAAATCAAAGAAGCCAAGTGGATACCAGCCAAAGAAAAAGAGGCAAGAATTAAATCACTCAAAACACTTGCTGGATCCATGCTTCAATATTTCAAAAGAACAGATGATGGTCAGGGTTCATCACAAGATACTGTTCATCAGTCTCCAATTGAAAAAGCTGATTCTTCTGATGCTATCGTGCATTCTGCAGAAGAACAAGGAGTAGAAATAGAATCTGAAGCAGAGAGAGTGCTGAAGGTGACTCTAGCCATAATACTGTAAATAAGTGATGCTAAGGAGAAAGATTTGCAAATATTATGTGATATTCCTTTCTGGAGATATCAGTTTTCTAAATCATTTTCAGGTTGAAATTATAAAAGGGTTAGTGCTTCTTTCCAGAACAAAGATGGACCTTTCAGTGTTGTGACAAGGCAAGATGCAAAACCAAAGGGAGGTGTGCACCAGCTTTCAAAAGAGTGATTTTACAAGGTGATGCCAAATGGCGAGAAAATTTTGCAGTCATGCATAGTTTACTCACTCATCAGCGAGAAATTATACTGTTTTTGCTGTGGACTGTTTGCCATTAGTGTTACAGATACAACGTCCAAATTTGTTACTGGGTTTCAGAAGTGGTGTAAACTGAGCCTGAAAAACCATGAGACATCCAAAGAAAACCTACGTTGCCTTGAAAAATGGAAAGATTTAGTAGCAGGACGGAGGCTGCACAAAACTCTCAACAACGAAACTACTGCTTTGATGGAAATGGAGAAAAAGTGGAGGGACATCTTGCACAGATTGCCTGACATTACATTGTTTCTTGCCAAGCAAAGTCTGGCATTCTGTGGCCACAAGGAAGATGGATCTTCATTAAAGAAAGGGAACTTTCTGGAGATGGTCAAGATGCTTTCAAAATATGATCCAAAGCTGAAAGAGCACCTAATGAGATTAAAAGGGAGCACATGCAAACTTACTTGCATCTAAAACTTCGAATTAGTTTATGTGCCCTGGCATATCATGTGAAGGAGAATTTTGTCATAGACAATGTCTGCAAAATGCTTTGGGATCCTGTTCGACAGCACACCTGACATATCACATACAGACTAGATGTATGAAGTGATCAGATATGTAAAAATAAACAATAGGAAAGTTAACATATTAAGATTTTTCCCTTTAAAGGGGAATAAAGCTGCTGTCCTCAGTTCTGTCATTCTTAAAAAACTGTAAAGTGATGGTGTGGTGTAACCACTCTATGTGCATACGTATGTATTGTACAAGTTGGCCCACCCACTGAACCCATGACTCCTCCTTCCTGGAAATCCCTATAAAGGCTGTTATGTCCAAACCCCTCCTTCAGTACCTGCCTTGGAACCGGGCCAGCAACATGTTAGATGTGCTGTTGTCTTATAGTGACTAAAGCCTATTAATCCAACTCTGATGAATGTGGTTGATCAATAGCGCTACAATTTAATCACTTTCAATTTTTGGGCCATGGACAAGGTAATACGAGCAGATAAACTGAACAATGACCCTAAAGATTCAGAGGCATCAGTCAAATTCAATCAACGGTTGTGCTGCCTCAACACTTTCATGAGACACATGAGTGAGGAAGTCAAATGAGATCTACTCTTCTCTCAGGTCAGCCACCAAGTCTTACAGATGACAAGGGACTGCAATACTTACTCAGCCACAATGGAGCTCCTGCAGAATCAGTATCGGACCCCAACGAATGTCATCTATGCAAGATTCCTTCTGGGCAGTTGTAGACAAGTGCCTGGTGAGTCAGTCGACGAGGACATGCAAGTCCTGTGGGAGGTAGAGCGAACCTGCGACTGCAGAGAATTCTCTGCTGCTGCCCATCTAGAAGGCCTGATACGTGATGCACGAGTGGCTAGGTTCAAGTCTAATCTCAGACAGAGACTCCTGGGAAAGAGTGATCAAAGCCTGCAAGTAGTTGTTGACCTAGCTAAAACACTTGAGAAAGCACAGTTGAACACAGAGGGCTTCTGAACAGAGAATGTGGCCACCACGTTGGGAGCTCGGGCACTGCCATATTGGAACACAGGTTCCCAAGTCACGGCCTTCGACCACTCAAAGTGCTACTCTATGGACACACAAAGCATCCCCGAAGGAAGTGACTGGCCCGAAACGCTGCATGCTCTGCCTGCAGGAAGGAATATAGATCCCAAATTCCTTTCAGCAGCAGCTGCCACCATATTGAACTGCGCCACTTTCGGCTTCACCTCCAACATCACTTCCATTCATGGGAAACAGCTTGGCGGGACCATGGGGGGGGGGGGGGTGGGTGACAAACCAAGATGGCACCACTTACAGCAGCGAGGAGTAGCACAGCATGCACCCCCGAATCAACACTACAGCAGCGACCAGATGCTGGCCTCAATTACCATGGATCAGGCCAGCCCACATCAAGTGGCCAGGAACATGATGAACAGAGGTAAATGGTGTGTCGCAAACTGCTTATTTGATACATGGAACACTGAGAGCTTCATTCACCTGGCACAGTGCAGCTCTACTCCTTCATGGTAACCCTGGCAAAATGTAAACTCTCCCTGGCCTCCAAATCCCACTTGGCTGAGATCTACAGCTGCAATGACACTGACTGAGTAGAGGGCATGGAGTATAAGAACTTCAAGCTCCTTATCCTGCTACAGCTCTGCGCACCAGTCATACTGCTAAAGAGCATTCAAATGCAGCTTGACTGCTCACACCACCCACTCACAGTCTGCAATTGCAAATTTTTTTAAACCACCCAATATCCCCCCCCCCCCCACCAAAACCTCCGAGCACAACCTATGGTCTCTCTACCCTCCAGCTCCCACCACCGCTCCTGTACGAGAACCTCACCCATGACTGCAAACTGGTCACCACCAAGAGCAGGTGATACAGCCCCAGGCACAGAGACTTCAAAGCAGAAGTCAAAAGGCTTCTGGCACAGTTGTGGTTGTTAGGAGCGGAGAGAAGCACTCCATGGTCATTGACTACTGTCAGACCATAAACCTTTTCACTCAGCTGGACGCCTACCCACTCCCCCGCATCACCGATGTGGCCAACAAGATCACCCAGTTCCACGTCTTCTCAATCTTTGACCTCGGGGGAACATAGGAACATAGGAAGTAGGAACAGGAGTAGGGCAAAAATGGCCTATTCAATACAATCATGGCTGATCTAATTTATGACATAACTCCACCTACCTGCCTTCTCCCCATATCCCCCAATTCCACTATCATGTAAAAATTTATCTAACTGAATTTTAAATATGTTTAATGAGGCAGCCTCAACCACTTCCCTGGTTAGAGAATTCCAAACATTCACTACTCTCTGGGAAAAACTATTTTTCCTCATCTCTGTTCTAAATCTACTCCCCCGAATCTTGAGACTGCGTCCTCTCGTTTTAGTTTTCCCGGCCAGCTCAAAAAACCTTCCTACATCTATCCTATCCATACCCTTCATAATCCTATATGTTTCTATAAGATCTCCTCTCATTCTTCTGATCTTGAGCGAATACAATCCTAGATGATTTAATCTTTCATCATAAGTCAACCCCTTCATCCCAGGGAACAACCTAGTAAACCTCCTCTGGACCGTCTCCAAAGCCAGTATATCCTTCCTCAAATATGGAGACCAGAACTGGACACAGTACTCCAGGTGCGGTCTCACCAGTACCTTATACAGTTGCACATTACCTCCCTACTCCTGAATTCAATTCCTCTAGCGATGAAGGCCAACATTCCATTTGCCTTCTTAATAACCTGCTGCACCTGCAACCTAACTTTTTGCGATTCATGCACAACCACTCCCAAGTCCCTCTCCACAACAGCATGCTGTAGTTTTTCACCTTTTAAATAATATTCAGCTCTTTTATTTTTCTTGCCAAAGTGGATAACCTCACACTTACTAACATTGTATTCCATCTGCCAGACCTTTGCCCACTCATCCAGCTTAACTATATCACTCTGCAGACTCTCCACATCCTCATTACAATTTGCCATTCCACTCAATTTGGTGTCATCCGCAAACTTGGCTACACCACATTTTGTCCCCTCCTCCAAGTCATCAATGTAAATGAAGAACAGTTGTGGGCCTAACACTGACCCCTGCTGCATCCCACTTACCACTCTCTGCCAACCTGAAAAACTCCCATTTATCCCAACTCTCTGCCTCCTGTCAGACAACCAATTTTCAATCCAGGCCAATATACTTCCCCGGACTCCACTTTCCTGTAACTTACTGAGAAGTCTCTTGTGCGGCACCTTATCAAACGCTTTCTGGAAATCCAAATATACAACATCAACCTGTTCCCCTCTATCCACCGCACCCATATTATCCTCAAAGAATCCTAACAAGTTTGTCAAACAAGATCTTCCCTTTCTAAAACCATGCTGCATCTGCCTGATTGAACCCTTGCGTTCCAAAAGTTTCACTCTTTCATCTTTAATGATGGCTTCAAGCATTTTTCCAACTACAGACGTCAAGCTAATTGGCTGATAATTTCCAGTCTTCTGCCGACATCCCTTCTTAAAAAGTGGCGTGACATTTGCTGTCTTCCAGTCTGCCGGGACCTGCCCAGAATCCAAGGAAATTTGCTATATGACCACCAATGCATCAACTATAACTTCTACCATTTCCTTCAGAACCCTTGGATGCATATCATCAGGACCAGGTAATTTGTCTGGCTTTAGTCCCATTAGTTTCTCCATCACTACTTCCTTTGTAACAACTATTTTATCAAGGCCCTCCCCAACATTCGCATCCTTAACTCCGCACTTGGGCATGCTGGACGTGTCTTCCACCATGAAGACCGACACAAAATACTTGTTTAATGCCTCAGCCATTTCCTCATTTTTTGCTACCCTCTTCCATTTTATATATTTATAAACTTTTTTGCTTTCTGTTTTTATATTTTGTGAGAGATGAAGTGGGAAGGGAAAGGAAATGTCACTGTTGTTATTTTAATTATATATATATATATATATATATATATATATATAGTTATTGATAAGGTTCATGGTGCAATAAACAAAAAATTACAAAAAACCATTGACCTCAAGTTGACCTACCACCAACTCCTGATCCATCCGGAGGACAGCCCCCCTTTGAAGCAGAAGGCTGCCTCGACTACTTCCTCTGGATCCCCTTCAGGGTTACCAATGGGATCTCTCATCTTCCAGAGGGAGATGGACCAAATAGAGGATGACTACGGGATAAATGCCATATTTCCTTGCCTGGATAAGGTGACCACCTGCGGCCATGACCAGCAGGAATTTTTCCAGATGGCCAAAAGCTTCAACCTAACATATAACCAAAAGAAGTGCATGTTTAGCACTTCATGGCTGGCCATCCTCAGTTGGATGGTGGAGAATGGTGTCATTGGGCCCATCCCTGACCGCATGTGCCCCGTTGGAACTCCCATTGCCCCATACTCTGAAAAGTTGCCTGGGCTTCTTGTCGTATTCTGCCCAGTGGGTCCCAAATTATGCAGACAAAGCCCGACCCCTGTTGAAATCTACCATGTTTCCCCTGTCGGCTGAAGCCTGAGGTGACGATGCATGTTGTAGATGAATCCATCGCCTTCCAGGTTCAGAGGTATGCATCTGACTTTTCCCTGGCTGTCACGGTCAAACCAGGCAGGCAGGCCAATGACTTTCTTTTCCTGAACCCTTCAGGGCCGGAAACTTCAGCACTCAGCCATTGTGAAAGAGGCCCAGGCCATAATGGAAGCAGTGCACCACTAGAGGCAATACCTGGTCGGAAAACAGTTCATCCTGCTGACTGACCAATGGGCAGTTGCTTTTATATTCAATAACCAATGGTGGGGAAAATTTAAGAACGACAAGATCCTAAGGTGGAGAATTGACCCATCCACCTACAACTACGAGAAACTCAATGAGCCTCCTGACGCCCTGTCATAGGGGACATGCGCCAATGAGCAGATGAACTGCCTCCAAGTGCTCCACAACAACCTCTGCCACCACAGGTCACCAGGCTCAACAATTTAGTTAAGGCTATAACCTTCCTTACTCAGTTAAGGATATCAGGGAGCTGCCCAATCTGTGCTGAATATAAACCCCAATTCTATTGGCAAAACCCACTTCATCAAAGCTACCCGCCCCTTTGAACAGCTGAGTATGGACTTCAAGGGCCCCCTCCCATTCACCAACAGAAATGTATACTTCCTGAATATTACTGATGAATACTCCCACTTCCCTTTCACCATCCCCTGCCTGGACATGACCACAGCTACAGTCATAAAAGCAATGCACAGCATATACACTCTGTTTCGATACTCCTGCTAGTGAATGGGGATCCTCGTCTGAGTGAGAAGCTGTGCCAGTACCTGCTGGCCAACGGCACAGCCACAAGCTGGACCACAGGTTATAACCCCTGAAAGATCGACAAGGGAGAAAGGGAGAATACCGCTATCTGGAAGATGATCCTCCTAACCCTCAGGTCGAAAGGCCTACCCATCTTCCAGTGGCAAGATGTCCTCCCTGAGGCGCTCCATTCCACCAGGTCCCTCCTCTGTACCGCTACTAATGTGCCACTGCATGAAATGCTCTTTTCCTATCCCGTCGGGAACCACACTGCCGTCCTGGCTGACTACCCCTGGGCCTGTACTGCTCCGGAGGCATATCAAATGCCACAAGACTGACCATCTGATCAAGAAGGTCCACCTCCTCCATACAAACCTCCAATACGCTTATGTGGAGTTCCAGGATGGGCATCAGGACACAGCTTCCATCTGAGACCTGGCACCTGCAGGGGACCCCTCGACCAACCAATCAACATTCCCTCACTGTAGCCCTGGCCAACTGGCCCCACTAATTGTGCCCAAACCCCAGACTGAGCAACGCCATGGTCCTAATAACCCCAGCCACTGGAGGCACAACTTTACGCAAAAGACACCAACTGGGAACCAGCAGCTGAACTACAGCAAACCTTACAATGGTCGCAGTGACAGACAAAACCACCAAACAGGCTGAACCTGTAACGAACATTGAATCACTTCAACCTGCTGGACTTTGTTTCAAAAGAAGGGGTGAATGTGGTGCTACCACTGTATGCATGCATGTATGTACATATTGTACAATCTATCCCACCCCTGAACCTGTGACTCTCTCTCTCTCTCTCTCAGAAATCCCTATAAAGGCTATTACACCCAAATATCTCCCTCAGTACCTCCCTTGGATCCGGGCCAGCAACCTGTGAGATTAATCACAACTTTCATTCTAATGTAGTTGATTGAGAGCAGTACAGATGGACTGGACTGCTCAAGGTTACAATAATGATACCACTATGGCTGGAATCCATAAGCCACTCTTAAGGGAAAGAACAAGGCGGCTATTTTTACTTGCTGAAAATACATCATGTGTGGCATTTTTTGGAACTCTTGAGACAATGTTTTCTTTCTTTGCTGCTTCCACCAATCAATGGGATGTGTTAATTGACTATACTGGAGTGTCAGTGAAAAGGCTATCAGCAGCATGTTGAAGTGCTCATTATGATGCAGTTAATAAGCCAGTTAAAGAAATGTTTGATAAGTTTGTGGTGGCAATTGAAGCTCTTTGGATGCACATGAAAATTTGGACACTGGAGGAGCAGCACAACGTCTTTTGCCTGTTGTCTGATTTCACTTTTCTGTGCTACCTGCACTTTTGGTGTAATGTACTTCAGGAAGTTATTCTTTTCGTGATTTTATTTAATACCTGATTTAGATCTTCCCAAAACTTTTCCACTTTCTCACATGCCCAAATTGCATGTACTGTTGTTCCTGTTTCCTTCTTACAGCGAAAACATCTGTCTGATACTGTTGGGTCACATATCAAAAAATCCACAGATCTTTCTTCTAAGCAATATAAGAAGTAAAGAATTAGGCCTCAAACTGGATGAAGTGCAAAAAAGATTTATTATGATAGCCTTAGCTGCAGCAAAAAAATGTATAATGTCAGCCTGGAAATCAGAAGAGAGCCTGAGAGTACAGCAATGGTACATGGAAATGAATAAATGTATTCCATTGGAAAAAATAACAATTTAAAAAATAAAGTCACAGTATTCAAACAAATTTGGGAACCGTACATGGAACACAACAGAGAGGGCATACTGCGGACCTCCACCCCCTAAAATGGCAGAATGAGAAGACGACGAAATGAACTGACCCAGTGTGCAACAGAAGATGACACAATTTTCTTGTTTATTCTCATTGTGTGATGACATTTTTTAATGGGTTTATTGTATATGTTGAACGTTTAATGGGTTGGGAGGGGGTTGGGAAGGAGGGAGGGAAAGGAGGGGGGGAAAAAGGACACTGTATATTCAAGAGGGAAATGTTTGCATGTATTTTGATTAATATGGTTCATAGTGAAAAATAAAAAATTATTAAAATTTTTTTAAAAGTTATTCTTACACAGCAGTACCTGCAGACTGAGGGTTTAACTCTCAATAAGATGGTGACAAAGCTCGAAGCGCTAAGACTTTTTCTGCATGAGGAGTGCAGTTACTTAGTGGAGTATGCAATTGAACAGGCACTTTAAAAAAAAAATCAGACAAATATGGAATTGCAGTAGCGAGAAGAGCCAGGTTCAAGAAGCGGATGGGAGGGGAGCAGGTAAGCAATGTTGGACTCACTCTAAGAGACGAAAATAAGAGGGCAATGCTTGAGTGCATTGATCACTTTCATTCTGAACTCCAGATCAGATCAAGAGCCATCCAGGAAGCAACAGCATGTTTGAGGGAAGAGTCTCATATCTACCATTGAAATTAAGTCAAAGGTACCCATTCCAAAAGTGACCACTTTCTAATGATGAGGTATCCAAGAGTGAGGTTTTACTAGAAATACTAAGGCTGAGAAGGCACCTGAAAACATCAGAGATTGATCTGGAAGAAGCCAAAGATTAACATTCATAGCTAAATGGGACTTTGCTCCCAACCCTTTCACTCAGCCTAAAATTAATTCTGGAGATCTGTGCATCTGCGGTTTCATGCGAGAGGAGCTTTTCAAAGCTGATACTTATAAAGGACTATTTGCGATTTACCATGGGACAGTCAAGACTTTCCGATCTTGCGATATTATCAATTGAAAGTGAGTTGGCAAAAGGCATTGATTTTGATGAAGTGATTCACAAGTTTGCAGCTTTGAAGACTGAAACAGGAAGGTTCACTAAGTGCAGACATGCTTGTGTATTTGTTCCTGTTTATTTTTATGTTATCATTTAATTTATGAATATATTTAGTTTACAAGTTGGACCATTATTATGCAAACCTAACCCATTAATGTATCTCATGTAATAATAAAGTTTAACATTAAGATCAACATAATTTTGATGTAGTTCTTAAATGTTATTTTGAATTCTATTGTTTTCTTACTGAATTTTCAATTTGAACCCTTGAAACTATATAAACGTAAATATTTAAGATGTATGATACAGTAATTTTAATTTTTCTAGCTGTTAATTCTTTTTACTATTGCAATTACATTCAGTGATATATGGAAATTACGATTTACGAGTAACATTAAATACAAAAAACATGACTAAGGATTCTGCATGGTCTGGTACATGAGGAGGTCCATCGGTAGGGAGGGTGACACAATGAGTTACCGCACTGAGTGATGCAACTGCACTGATCCACAACATCCTGGACTGCAAATGATGGTTACATTCATATTCAGAGGCTTGGGCCATCAGTTAGCTCCATTCATTCCTATTTGTAGGATTTAGCAATCACAAAAAGGGCCTCATGAATTAATCATCGAAATGTGAAGGCCAGTGTCATTGTTTCAAACCTTTCCCAGCTCATATCCACCGAATCACATGGACACCGCATCAAATCAATCTCCTCAGGCTGAACTCTGAGTCATCACAAGATGTTTATCCAGAATTTATGTAAGCTTGGAAAAATTGCAACAAAATCATTTGAGAATTAAAATGCATATTACTAATCTTTTTTCTTTGGCTTGGCTTTGCGGTCGAAGATTTATGGAGGGGGTAAATGTCCACGTCAGCTGCAGGCTCGTTTGTGGCTGACAAGTCCGATGCGGGACAGGCAGACACGGTTGCAGCGGTTGCAGGGGAAAATTGGTTGGTTGGGGTTGGGTTTTTCCTCCTTTGTCTTTTGTCAGTGAGGTGGGCTCTGCGATCTTCTTCAAAGGAGGTTGCTGCCCGCCGAACTGTGAGGCGCCAAGATGCACGGTTTGAGGCGAGATCGGCCCACTGGCGGAGGTCAATGTGGCAGGCACCAAGAGATTTCTTTAGGCAGTCCTTGTACCTCTTCTTTGGTACACCTCTGTCACGGTGGCCATATAACACGATCTTGGGAAGGCGATGGTCCATCTCACAAATGCAAATTGATTCTTGTAGCTCCTTGTTAGGAGAACATGTCACTAAATTTTGAAAGGCCAGCCCCAGTCTCTGTTCATTTAACTGATATCATCTCGGTTTGTTGCAGCATGTCTAGACAAGGAAAAAGCTGGAATTCCTATGCTTGAATTCTGTTCAGTTATTTTAACTGCAAAATACCTACTTATGGAGAAGAGCCAAGGATGCGATTTTGGATGAAATGCTCTGTGAGGCCACACAGGCAGTGAGTCAGAGGTGCACATTTATTTTCAGGTCCCTCGTAAATTTAGTAATCATTGAGAAACCAGAAAAAAAATCCTTTTAATGACCTCATCAGAATGGAGTTATCCTTGCTAGCTGGATTAAAATTTATTACATGCATGTCAGGACCGGTTTGATGGATTAGATGTCATTTTCCTGCCAATTATTTTATGTACCACCTCTCTGTACTTCTAGAGGTCAAACCTTGTGTCTTACTTTTTTTTTAAAATCTCGCAATATTGCCAGAAAGAAGACCAGGCACAAGTCAGCTTTGCTCATTCACAGTGATCCAAACTGTCAGTCAGTGTGGAGTCAGTGTGTCATTTACACAGCAAGCTAGCATTCCAGAAGCAAGAGGTACACAACAGCATCGGCGACTAATGTCACGTATAACATACTGTATTTGACGATACATTAGACCCTCTTTTTCCCCCTCAAAAAAATTGGCTTATAAATATTCCCCCAGTCTTGTAAGCAAAGTTGAAATGGGGGGGGGGGGGGAAGAAATGGGGAATTGGGGCAGTGGGCTTCAGACTATTCAAACTGAGGACAAACCCACAGGCCAGCTTGCTCACAACACAAGGTGACTAGAGACACCTGGGGACAGCTGAGAGGTGTGAGCGGTGTGGGGGATGGTCTTTTATCACAATGCCGCATTAATCTCCTCTCCCTTAATATCTGAAGTTCTGTCAGTGACTGTTCCGAATACATTCAATAACTGAGCATTTACACCCTCCTTCTGTAGAGTTCCAGACTCAGTTCCCTTTCATACATACTTATCTTCATGAATGATCAAGCCCTATTTTGAAAGGGCAACAGCCACCCCACATCTGTCCTGTCAAAACCATGAATTATGTACTTGTGAATTAAATCATCTCTCATTCTCCTCCCAACAACACATCAGTGCTTCACCCACCTAACGAAACGATGAGTCTTGTAGAGGAGGCATCACTATTTCACCACCAGCTCATTTCATCTCCAGCTCCAGCCATTTCATCGACAGCTCATTTCAGCCTTCAGCATTTATGAGACCATGCACTGACATATGAGATGGCTAAAACTCAAGTGCCTGCCGCAGGGTCAGGTATTCCTTTGTGAACTACTCGCTGTCAACCAGATCGACTCTGCCTTTTACCTTTACTGTATAATTGCAGCTCAATCCATTAGATCTAGTGTTAAAACAGTGATACCTTGCTGGGTTAGTGCTGGACCCAGCCACACTTTGTGATTGCTCTCAACTTTCTCCATGAGCAGCCCACAGCAACACTAACATTTTGCAGCTGGGTGATCCTAAATACTGTGAGGCTTGCTCACACAGCACAAGCAGACTAGAAACACCTGGGAGTGGGACGGTGGGATGAGTGTTGGGGGAGGAGGGGGGTGGTGGCAGGCTGTCAAGAGACTCTCCAGGCAGCCCACAGTCAGTCCCTGCACTGATCCTACTGCCCCAGGGGCAGCAGTACTATTAAAAAGATTTTTTCTGTTGTCTTACTTGCATGTAGAACATAGAACAATATAGCACAGTACAGGCCCTTCGCCCCTCAATGTTGTGCCAACCCATATATTCCTTACTTTTAAAAATTACTAAACCCTCCCTATTATCTTTTTTAAACAAAACATTTACCATTCTCCAATCTCTGGCTCTCCCCTGCGGCCAAAGAGGATTCAAAGATCACAGCCATCTCTTCTCTCACTTTCCTCAGCAGCCTGGGATATAATCGCATCCAGCCCCAGCGATTTATTAATTTTAATTTTTTTTTTAAAAGATCCAACACTTCCACTTCCTTAATCTCCACACTGTCCAGCACATTTGCCTGTTCAATTTTGACTTCACCATGATCAAAGTCCTTTTCTCTTGTGAATACTGAGGCAAAATACTCATTTACGACCTCCCCAACCTCCTCTGTGTCCAGGCAAATGTTGCCTCCTTTATTCTTTAGCGGCTCCACCTTCATTCTCGTCATCCTTCTGTTCTTCACAAACGATAGAACACCTTGGGGTTCTCCTTAAAGCTATGTGCCAAGGCCTTCTCATGCCCCCTTCAAGCTCTCCCAAGTCTTTTCTAAAGTTCCTTCTTGGCTACATTTCTCATGAGCCCCTCCTGTTTCCTGCTTCTTATCTCTAATGTATGCTTCCTTCTTCCTCTTGATCAGTTGCCTGACCCATTTCATCAGTCACAGCTCCCTATACCTACCATATTTTTCTTGACACAGTGGGACAAACCCATCTTGAACCCTACACAAGTGGTCCCTAAACTTCCTCCACATTACTTCTGTGCTTTCACCCTTAAACACATTTCCAATGTACACTCACTAGTTCCTGCCTCATCCCTTCATAATTAGCCATTCCCCAGTTAAGTACTTTCCTACTTTGACTGTTTTTATCCTTTTCCATAGCTATATTGAAGCTAAGGAAGTTGTGGTCACTCTCACCAAATTGCTCCCCCACCAAGAGGCCCGCCACTTGACCAGGTTCATTCCCCAGAACCAGATCCAGTATGGCCTCTCCTCTCGTTGGCCGGTCCACATAGTGTGTCAGGAACCCTTCTTGGACACACCTTACCTCTTGCAGTCATGAGGTGCCAGTCAACATTAAGGAAGTTGAAATCACCCATAACTACAACCCTGTATTTCCCATACCATTCCAAAAGCTGCCTGCTTATCAGCTCCTCATTGTCCAGAGGGCTATTTGGAGGCCTATAGACTACTCCCAGCACAGTGATAGCTCCCTTCCTATTTCTGACTTCCATCCACACCAACTCAGTGGACACTCCCTCTGCAGTGTCCTCCCTTTCTGGAGCCGTGATACCATCCCTGACCAGAAATGTTACTCTCTCCACACCACTATCCCTCCACCCCCCACCAACAACCAATTTTCTACCTGCTATCTTATTCTTTTTAAAATGCCTAAACCCCAGTATCTGCATCAGCCAATCTTGCCTTTCCTCCAGCTAAGTTTCAGTAACGGCCACAACATCATAGTTCTGTGTACTGATCCCCTTTATTCCCAATACTCTTAGCGTTGACACATTTCAGTCTTTCTACTGGCTACCTTTATGTTTTAAATGCTTGCCTATAAAGACACTAAAGAAAATACAGTAAACAAACTGTACCAGAATGTCAGATCACCCCTGTTACATCGATGGTGATCTGGCACTTTACTACCTCTGATGTCAGTAAAAAAAAACTAGAATGAACCCCCCCACCACTTCAGTGTCCGTGCCTTTTACACGGAAGGTGTCGAATAATAAAGCCAAAAATTACCTGGAATGAAGTGGCTGCGTAAAAGGGCCAAAAGTTTGTTCATTCTGAACTGCAGCATTTCTGTCATTGCAATGTCAAGGCAACTTCAAAAATCAAAGTGAGTGAATGTTCCCTTAAACTAAACAAGATCAAGTCAAGAGGTCTTATTAGCAACATTTTTTAAAAAAATCAGCCACAGGTTTGCATGACAAGAGGGAGAAAATGCAAGTGTTTTTTGGGAGCTGCATGTGACCCAACTTGCCTGTCATATCTTTCTGCAAATTTGATTTAGCAAGATAAAAGGAACAGCAATCTGCTGACAATTGGATGCAGTTCAAACATGGTGCAAGTTAAAGATCACATTTCTTGTATATTTACTAAGCTAATGGTTAGCTGTTGAAATGCAGAGACTGTGGCGACCAACACTTTTGGTGTTCAGGCGATCCGGCTCTAATTATAACGTGCGCATGGTCGGAGCAGCCTACACCAAGATGGCACCGGGTATCTTCCCCTTTCCCTCAAGGAAAGGGCCTGCACGCATGAAGTATAAATAGCTGCCAGTCAGCGACGCAATTTATAGTTCCGAGCAGCAGGAACAGGCAGCGCCTTTAAAATGCTCAGTAAGCAAACAAGAAAGCAGCGACCTTTGGAATGAACCTATTGACCGCCAGTCTCATTATTCACTCCGTAGCGCAAACGTTACATTGGTAACTACAACGGTCCAAAAGGTATTTTGGTTCAGTTAAGCAGAGGCATAGTTCCAGCTCAGACAAATAACATCAGACTCCACGAAGTACTTCCATGTGGTGAGCTCTTTGGACCAAGAAACATTGCCCGGATAGATTACTTTGTCCATGCCCCACCAGAGAAGGCAAATATGCAGCGTTGAAAGCACGGCTGCTCAGAACATCCAGACTCTCTAAACAGCCAGGCACGAAAACAGTCTGGGTGACAAGACCCCAGCAAATGTATACAAGCCCTGTTTCATGTTCAAACAGGCATTCCTTGAGCAACTGCCCGATGACATCAAGCTGATGCTAGCAGATGCAGACTTCAGCGAACCCCAGAAGGTAGTAGCCAGAGCAGACATCCTCTGGAAAACCAAGAGGGAGAATGAAGCTGCTGTCAGCCAGCTATCCAGAACAAGGACCCCGCAGCCATCCAAGCCCAGTGAGACACAGGTGCGCCAGCAACCCCAATGGAAAACAGAGGACACAGAGGACCCATGGTGTTTCTACCATGAGAGATAGGGTTCAGAAGCCCACTGCTGCTGACCACCCTGCACTTTTCAGGGAAATGCCAGGGCTGGCTGCCGCCGATTGCTTCAGATAGCCTGCTGCACGTGTGGGACAAAAGGTCCGGACGCTATTTCCTCATGGACACGGGGGCAGAAATCAGCATAATCCCACCCACCTCAGGACTGATGTTCTGACAACCCTCACAGTGGACGCAATCATACATGGCAATCAGCAGAGCATTGGATCAACACGTGGATGGACACTGGAAGCCCTTGGACTTGTTTAGTTTACATTTAAGATCACCCAAGTTGAAATAAAGTGCTTTTGACAGAGAGCTGCTAGCAATCTAACCGGCAATCTGGCACTTCAGACACTTTCTGGAAGGCAGACTGCTTACAGCTTTCACCAACCACAAGCCCCTAACCTTTGTGTTCACCAAGGTATCAGAACCCTGGTCAGCCCAGCAGCAGTGGCACCTTTTGTATATATCAGAGTTCACAATGTTGATCCAGCACGCCGCCGGTAAAGACAACGTTGTGGCAGACGCTCTATTCAGGCCAACCATCCAAGCATTAGCACAGGGGATCAACTACTTTGAGCCAGCAGAGGCGCAACAAGGCCACACACAGCTACAGGACCACAGTCTCAGGCCCGCAGCTGCAGGATGTACCCTTGGGTCCAGGTGAGTAAATGCTCCTTTGTAATACAGCCATGGGATTCCCGCCCCATTGTCCTGGAAGCATAGAGATTGCGTGTATTCAATTTTGTGCACATCCTAGCACACCCCTCCATCCGAACCACAGGCAATATGATATTCAGTTGGTTCGTGTGGCACGGCATCAAAAAACAAGTCAGCGACTGGGCGAGGACATGCACCAGTGTCAGACAGCCAATGTTCAGAGGCACACGAAAGCCCCCCACCCCTGCAGCAGTTCGAACCCCCTGCAGCAGTTCGAACCCCCTGCAGCAGTTCGAACCCCCTGCAGCAGTTCGAACCCCCTGCAGCAGTTCGAACCCCCTGCAGCAGTTCGAACCCCCTGCAGCAGTTCGAACCCCCTGCAGCAGTTCGAACCCCCTGCAGCAGTTCGAACCCCCTGCAGCAGTTCGAACCCCCTGCCGCAGTTCGAACCCCCTGCCGCAGTTCGAACCCCCTGCCGCAGTTCGAACCCCCTGCCGCAGTTCGAACCCCCTGCCGCAGTTCGAACCCCCTGCCGCAGTTCGAACCCCCTGCCGCAGTTCGAACCCCCTGCCGCAGTTCGAACCCCCTGCCGCAGTTCGAACCCCCTGCCGCAGTTCGAACCCCCTGCCGCAGTTCTAACCCCCTGCCGCAGTTCGAACCCCCTGCCGCAGTTCGAACCCCCTGCCGCAGTTCGAACCCCCTGCCGCAGTTCGAACCCCCTGCCGCAGTTCGAACCCCCTGCCGCAGTTCGAACCCCCTGCAGCAGTTCGAACCCCCTGCCGCAGTTCGAACCCCCTGCCGCAGTTCGAACCCCCTGCCGCAGTTCGAACCCCCTGCCGCAGTTCGAACCCCCTGCCGCAGTTCGAACCCCCTGCCGCAGTTCGAACCCCCTGCCGCAGTTCGAACCCCCTGCCGCAGTTCGAACCCCCTGCCGCAGTTCGAACCCCCTGCCGCAGTTCGAACCCCCTGCCGCAGTTCGAACCCCCTGCCGCAGTTCGAACCCCCTGCCGCAGTTCGAACCCCCTGCCGCAGTTCGAACCCCCTGCCGCAGTTCGAACCCCCTGCCGCAGTTCGAACCCCCTGCAGCAGTTCGAACCCCCTGCAGCAGTTCGAACCCCCTGCAGCAGTTCGAACCCCCTGCAGCAGTTCGAACCCCCTGCAGCAGTTCGAACCCCCTGCAGCAGTTCGAACCCCCTGCAGCAGTTTAAACCCACAGCCTACAGATTCAACCACACCCACATCAGCATTGTAGATCACAGGGAGCAAGGTACCATGGTGGACCATTTCAGCAGATGGCCAGAGGCAGTTCCCCTCACAGACACTACCACCAAATCCTGCTCCAGGGGCCTAGTCACAACTTGGGTAGCACTTTTCATCATCCCAGCCCACATCACATCAGACAGAGGGGCCCAGCTCACATCAAGCCTGTGGGCCACCATAGGCAGCTTGTTAGGTTTCCAGCTTCATCACACCACAATCAAACGGGCAGGTAGAGCCCTTCCATAGACACTTGAAATCAGTACTTATGGCCAGGCTGAAAGGCCCAAATTGAGTTGAACCCTGGGTCCTACTCAGGATCCACACAATGCCCAAAGAAGACCTGCAAGTTTCTTCAGCTGAATTGGTCTACAGAACCTCCCCAGCAGTTCCTATCTGCCCCGAGGGAGCAAGAAGCAGATACCAGTGGCCCCGAGTAAGCTCTGCAAAAGGCTGGGTAGTCTGGCTCCCATCCCAACATTGAAAAACTCCAACCTCCATTCCCAGACAATTAAAGGACTGTGAGTATGTCTTTGTTAGGATGGGCACACACTGGCCACTGCTGCAGAAGCCATACGAAGGACTGTTTAGAGAGGTAAAAAACAATGGGTCTAGGTTTGTGTTGTACGTGGGGGAGGGGGGAGGGGGAAAGAGGGGATGCTCACGATTGACCGATTGAAGCTGATGTATGTGGACTTGGAAAGGCTGGTCGAAATGCAAGCATGCAAGCGTAGAGGCAGGATGCCCAAACAGAAAGAAAGTGCAGATTTTGGGTTGTTGGGGGGGCGTGAGATTGCCAATTATTGGGATGAGAGTGGGGGGGTGGGGGGGGGGTGTTGTTTGGTGTTCAGGCAAACTGGCTCCGATTGTAATGCTCGCATGATCGGAGAAGCCTTCACCAAGATGGCTCCAGGCATCTTCCCCTCATCTTCAAGGAAAGGGTCCACATGCACTAAGTATGAATAGCTGCCAGTCAGCGACACAATTGCGATTCCCAATGGCGGGAACAGTGCGTGTCTTTAAAACACTCAGTGAGTGACCAATAAAGCACCGAGTCTTGGAACAAACCTATTTCATTCGATGCTGAGAAGGCCTTCGATAGAGTAGAATGGCCTTATTTATTTACAGTTCTTGAAAATTTTAATTTTAATCCGATATTTATATCTTGGATTAAACTTCTTTATAATTCCCCAGTTGCCTCGGTTTTTACTAATACCCAAAGATCGCCATATTTTCGATTATTTCGGGGCACCAGGCAAGGGTGCCCCCTTAGCCCTTTATTATTTAACTTAGCTTTAGAACCTTTGGCAATTGCTATCAGAGAAACACCCAATATTACTGGTATTATTCGTTGCAGGGATATTCATAAAGTATCACTATATGCAGATGATTTATTGCTATATATTTCCAATCCTGAAAATTCTATTCCTGCAGTTTTATCTTTATTAGCCCAATTTAGTAATTTTTCGGGATATAAACTGAACTTAAATAAAAGTGAATTATTCCCTTTTAATGGATGGGTTCCTATTTATGATAGTTTGCCTTTTAACATAGCTAGAGACTATTTTATATATTTAGGGATTAAGATTACTAAAAAACAAAGATTTGTTTAGGACTAATTTTTTCCCTCTATTGTACCTGATCGGTAGTTTACTTACCAATTGGTCACCATTATCCCTATCCATGATAGGCCGAATTAATGCTATTAAGATGATGATCTTACCTAAATTTTTATATATATTCCAAGCTATACCTATTTTTGTTCCTAAATCTTTTTTTGATAAGGTCGATTCTAAATTGTCTTCATATATCTGGCAAAACAAGAATCCTAGATTGGGAAAAAAATATTTACAGAAATCTAAACTGGAGGAAGGATTGGCATTACCCAACTTTAGAATTTATTATTGGGCAATTAATATTAGTCACTTAAGGTATTGGTTGAATTATTCAGAATTATCTCTAAATCCCCATTGGTAAATTTAGAAATTAAACTGGTACAAAATTTCTCAATTAGTTCTATTTTGGGAGCTGCTCTCCCTTTTACTCTTATTAAACTATATAAACTAATTGATAATCCAATGGCTAAACATACACTACGTATATGGTTTCAATTCCGGAGATTTTTTGGCCTAAGTCATTTTATCTTGGAAACCCCTATTGTACTAAATTTCTTTTTTCATCCCTCTCTAATTGATCAAGCTTATTTACTCTGGAAAGTTAAAGGTATAACATGCTTTTCGGATTTATTCTTGGATAACTCTTTCATGTCATTTGAACAATTATCCATGAAATATGATTTACCTAGATCTCATTTCTTTCGATATTTGCAGATTAGGAGTTTCTTAGTTTCGACTTTACCCTCTTTTCCCAATCGGGAGACTACGACTGTTTTAGAGGATATACTATATTCAAAATTCCCTCCAAAAGGTGTGATATCTAAATTATATAATATAATTACAAAAATAAATTCTGGGACTTTTGGAAAGTTTAAAAATGATTGGGAAAGAGAACTCAACCTTCATATTTCCAATGAAAATTGGAATAAAATTCTGCGACTGGTAAACTCTTCTTCTCTATGTGCAAAACATTCACTGATACAGTTTAAAGTTGTTCATAGAGCTCATATGTCTAAAGATAAACTCCATCGCTTTTATTTTCATATCAATCCTATATGTGATAAATGTCAATTGGAAATAGCTTCCCTTACACATATGTTTTGGTCCTGTCCCTCTTTACAGAATTATCGGAAGGAAATTTTTTCCATTATATCTACTGTTTTGAATATTGATTTACAACCACATCCCATTACTGCAATTTTTGGATTACCTATGATAGATTTGACTTATTTATCTCTTCCTGCGGATCGTATGATTGCTTTTCTTACACTAATGGCTAGAAGATCTATACTATTGAATTGGAAAGAGGTTAATCTTCCCACTGTTTTCCAATGGTTTACCCAAACTATACTATGTTTAAATTTAGAGAAAATTAGAAACTCTGTCTATGAATCCCCTTCTAAGTTTGAGTTAACCTGGCGACCATTTATTCAATATTTTCATTTGTGGTGAGTTGATCTGGCTCTGTTTTCTTTTTATGATTATGTATGATAATTGGGCTGTTAGATGAGATCGGAGTGATCGGCGTGGTTTAGCTATATCGGTAGGTTTTTTTTTAAGTTTTTAATTCAGATTTGTTTTTTCTTCCTTTTTGGGGTTTTTTTTTCTCTCTTTTTTTATATATTTTTATTAATTATATCATTTTTTTTAAAGATAGTTCATACTCTAAACTGATCTAAAAAAATTTTTTATGATATATTTTTATTCTGCAATATTATTGTTTAATATCTCTGTATTAATTCGTTATTTACTATGTATTTTCATATCTCTTTGAACTGTATGTGTTTATAAATTATAATAATAATAAAAAGATTGGCAAAGGAAAGGTCTTGGAACAAACCTGTCGACTGCTGGTCCTGTTATTCGCACCGCAGCGCGAAAGCTACAAGACTACATTTATTCAAAATGGTAAAGTGATTCTTACACAGTGACCTTCTATGTCAGTTTCTATTCCTACCATTAACAGTCATCTGAATATAAAACTTTTCCACACCCCCAACATTACCTTTGAGAAAAGATAGGGACAAAGAAATCATGGAAGGAAATAAAAGGGATAAAAATAAAAGAGATGGAGTATAAAATCAGTCTATTTGCAGATGACATCATAGTATACTTAACAGAACAAGAATTGTCAATAATAGAATTACATAAGAAATTAAAGGAATATGGAGAAATATCGGGGTACAAGATCAATGCAAGTAAAAGTGAAGCGATGCCAATGAATAATGGGGATTTCACAGAGTTTAAGAAAGAATCACCATTTAAATGGCAAACACAAGCAATCCAATACCTTGGTATTAGATTAGATAATAATTTAGGCCACCTATACAAATTAAATTATCAGCCATTAATGAAGAAATTACAAGATGACTTAGAACATTGGAAAGATTTACCATTAACACTGATAGGAAGGGTAAATTGCATTAAAATGACTATCTTCCCAAGGATACAATACCTATTTCAATCGTTACCAATTCACCTAACAGAGAAATTCTTCAAGGAGCTAAAAATAATAAGGAAATTCTTATAGAAAGGGGGGAAACCGAGGATACCACTAGATAAATTAACAGAATGGTACAAACAAGGTGGTTTGCAGCTACCAAACTTTAAGAATTATTATAGAGCAGCACAATTAAGATATCTATCAGATTTTTATCAAACAAGGGAAAAACCAGATTGGACCAGGTTAGAGATAGATAAAATAGGGGAGAAAGTACCAGAACATGTACTTTATAAGTGGGATGAAAAACTGGTGCAACATAGAAGTTCATTTGGAAGAAGATTCACGTAGAAAGGAAAAAAACAAATTACCAACTACCAAAATTATTATTGACGCAAAATCAACTAATCCCTTTCACAATAGATAACCTTTCCTTAAAAGAATGGGAGAGAAAAGGGATTAAAAGAATAGAAAATTGTTTTTTGGGAAATAATTTATTATCTTTTGAACAAATGAAGTATAAATATGGTGTAACTCATGGTACAATCTTTGCATATCACCAACTGAAAAGCTACTTAAAGGACAAATTGGGAAGCAGGCTGAGGTTACCAGAAGGAAGCAACTTTGAATATGTGATTACAGACACAATGATAATTAAAAGATTTATAACAAACATGTACATCAAGCTGCAAGAGAAAGAGAACAATGAAATAAGCTGTAAACCCAAACAAAAGTGGGAACAAGATCTAAACATAAAGATAAAAAATGAAAAATGGAAAAAGCTATGATCCAGAACTATGAGAAATACAATAAACATGAGGTTACGCATGATACAATATAATTGGTTACACAGGCTATATATCATGCCCCAAAAGTTAAATAAATGGGATCCAACAGTATCAGATAGATGTTTTCGCTGTAAGAAAGAAATGGGAACAGTACATGCAATTTGGGCATGTGAGAAAGTGGAAAAGTTTTGGGAAGATCTAAACCAGGTATTAAATAAAATCACAAAAAGCAACATACCAAAAAATCCAGAGATCTTTCTTCTAAGTAATATAAGAAATAAAGAATTAGGCCTCAAATTGGATGAAGCACAAAAAAGATTTTTTATGATAGCCTTAGCTGTAGCAAAATAATGTATAATGTCAATCTGGAAATCAGAAGAGAGCGTGAGAGTACAGCAATGGTACATAGAAATGAATAAATGCATTCCATTGGAAAAAAAATAACATAATTTAAAAAATAAAGTCACATTATTCGAACAAATTTGGGAACCGTACATGGAACACAACAGAGAGGGCCTACCGCGGACCTCCACCCAGTAAAATGATAGAATGAGAAGACGACGAAATTAACTGACCCAGTGTGTAAAAGTAGTGACACAATTTTCCTGTTTATTTTCATTGTGTGATGACATTGTTTAATGTAACCAGCGTTTTGAGATTATCATTTTGTCTTGTTTATTTTTATGTCCTGCAAGCCATCTAATAATATTCCCAAAACGGATTCATATATTCACAGAACACTGCATCCCAGGTGGCTGTCATTTGGCCCAATGGCCCTCTACTAGCTGCCAAAGAGAATTACCACAATATTCAAAATGTTGTCCATGACCAGTCTTTTACAGGAGTAAAGTATTTTGTTTCCACAGTGAACCAAAATAACTTCTGTCGCCAGTATTATTAACAACACCCAATTCCACATGATGTTGTCTTGTAACCAACTCATAAAGGGATTCTGTGGATTTAGTGGACGGTTACTCATGAAATTTTTCCCACGCACTGTACTCGTGCAGGATCATGCCAGAGTTATGATTTCAAGACATAGCTACCTGGGGCAATCTGCAACTTCTAGATTTGTAATCATGTTTCCTGGCATAATTTCCTAATGGTCATCATGATGCAACTTGCTTCAACAGTGTGGTTATGTGTACCAGTTATTTTTGAACATTAAAACACAAATATAAGTACATTTTATGGAATAAGCCTTAAACAGGATTTGGTAAAGGTGCAGATAAAAATGAGGCAAGCAATTTGAGTAAAAAAATCAATGCTTCAAGAGATTGGTGAACTCTACATGAATCATTAATAAGTAATTCTAACACAATTAACCATCTTCAAACCAAACTTCATAAGAAACATGTCAACTTAAATTTATACTTGTATACATCACATTCTACCAGAAAAGGCATCCCATCCAGATCCACAATTTTACTTTTTTTTTCCAGAACTTGTTCTTGTCCATTCCATGTGCAATTGAAACCAATTGCATTCTGCTTTATTCACGATTTTGTATGTCAAACTAAAACATCTTTGCCATGGTAATGGTTGAGTGGCTTAAATCCTGATTAGGCAGGTATGGAGTTCTAAATACATTACTGCTGAAAGAACAAAAAGCCAACCACATACCTTGCAGCAGAATTCTGAATTCTCCAGCTGATTACCAGCAAGTTGCCCTTCAGAGCTTTTACTTTTCTCTTATGAAGTTCAAAGTAATTCACATTCTTGAAGTTTCAATTAAGTTATTTTCCTGTGGTCTTTTTAGGAAGTTTTTTTTTAAAAACAAGATCCAATTTCTCATGTGTCCATCTCTGATGCAGTCACACACAAAGCATGTTGACCTTGTAGGAAATTGCTTTTTCTTTTGCAAACAGAGCACTTAGGGTTTAATTACTTCCTACTCCAACCACTTTACTTTGGATATTTTAAAGTTCATTTTAAAAAATAAACCAAGAGGGAGGTAAAGTTATTTATAATTTGGGCATTATCCAAGCAAGATTATGGTACATTAAGTTTTAAATGCACTTGTGTCAAAGCAAGTAAATACTTGGAATGGGTTGGTGACTTGATTTGATGGCAAACCTGTAGAATGGAGGAACCAAGGTAAAGAGAAGGGATAGAAAAACAGCAAAGGATAAAAATGCTGAAGACAACAGATTCAATACCTGGGGGGAAATCAGGGAATAATCAACAGCGCCGTCCGAGTTTGAGTTTTATTTGCAGTGCAGATAAAAACTGGGCAGCTGCATCAAATAAGCTCTTCACAATTTTGTTGAAAAGATGTTTATCTTCATGTTAAGTTTCTTCCAAACACAGGTAATCTATGAAGGAGAAAACAATGTTTTTTTCTTAATTTAAGAGTTTCCTAAACCAGACTGCCATGAATTTAAACATGGACACAACTAAAATGCAGTACATTTCTATGGAAAATTTAACCAAAAATTTTCCCATTCTATGCCTCAAATCCTGAACAAAAGTCTGGATCATGGTTTTCGTGACTTCCCTGTCCTCTAACATTTGCAGCACTCCGTATTATACTGTCCAATTGCGCTGGTGGGACAGCACCAGGGGCATCACAGTAGCAGTCTCTTGGGCATTCCAAGGGCATGGGAGTCCTGAACTTCTGCTCAGGAGTCTACAAAGTCCCACACCATCAGGGTATATATGGGCAAAGAAAACATTTACTAATTGACCAACTAATGATGAATTAGTAACCTGATCATGGATGTCATTTGGAAACAGTAATGAATGCAAGATATAGGATGTGTTCTGGACATTCATCAACAAGAATGACAGATTTCAGAAGGACATCCATCAACAGTCAAAGTTGGCTGAAAGGATGGACATCAAACAAACACAACAAACTTTAATGGTCTCTTCCTCATTTGACAACCGACAAGTTAAAGTTGTCATCAACAGATCAATGACTGGCAAATGGGATTCGTAGAGATGGACATGTGCTCGACCAGATTCTGTGCTGTACAACAATGACTTTAATGATGATATACAACAAAATTATCAGGCAATAGACAGCCAAGCAATCAAACATCGATCAAATCAAATTTCTGCGGCACCTGCCCCTTCTGGTCACAAATGACATTGGACAAATAACGAGAGATGGTGGGTCCTATAGCATCATACCCACACGAGTCGTGGAGACCAGTGTACAAGTGTCAAAGATGAAGATGAATTAATGCTACAGGTGGCACACCACAGCTTTCTCCCAATAGCCCACCATAAGTCCATCTTTTGTCAATGTGAAAGTCGGGCAGCATGGAATCAGCACCTGCTCACTACATTTACACCAATCATCCATCTGTAATAATCCCTTCATTTCCTACCACACATTCTTCTCTCCCAGCTGAAAACATCTTATTGTTATGATACGTACACTAGGAACAATTTACAGTGGCCTCTGGGCAAACCAGTGGCACACAAGGCAAAACCACACCACCATACAAAGAACACACAAACTCAGCAGCTCTGACAACACTGGAGGTCAGGATCGAATGCAGCCATGAACCAGGAATACCAGCTGAGCATTCTGGATTGAACAAAGGTTATGGGATATCCTGGCTGGAATGTTGGGCGTATGTAGTTTAACTATGCCAGAGTTGAGCTCTTCCAGAATAGATACAGTACTGGTATCTGCAACATTGTAAAAAAAAAAAAAAATTCCATGGGCAAAACATATCCACAAGACAAATCCAATCCAGCACACAGCATCCAATTGAACTACTCTGAACCTGTTGGAAGGTGAAGCTGAGAATGATTAGAAAAAAATAGTATATCTTTTGAAAATTGATTTGGGTTCCACCACCTCCACTTGATTCCAATCCCAATTATAACTTCATGTCACTTATACAGAAAGAGCAATCTACATCTGTACACATCAAAGCCTTGGGCAACACTCAGGGGTTAGAAAGTGGCAAAGCCTAAATCCAGGTAAATATCTTTCTCCAACTGGAGTCCTATCAACTAAAGCTTAAAAAGTGGATCTCATTGCCTTTCATTAACTCACTACGTCTAATGGATCAGCCGTAAAAACAATATAGTCATAAGGGTTACATTTATGACGGTGCCAGAACAACAATCTTGCTCAATGTCAACAAGACCAAAGAGCTTATTTTGGGAATTGACGAAGGGGATAACAAGGACCATCCACCAGTCTTTATTGTCAGGACAACAATGTGGAGCTTCAAATTCCTGGGTTCACATAAAGAAGGACCTCCCCTGAAGCCAACCATAAGAAATTCAGCACCTGCTGTCCATTATAGGATATTCTATAGGTGAGTCAACAGGAAAGTCCATTCTATTTACACTTTTTAAATTCGAACAGGGAAATAAAACAAAAAAATCATTACTGAAAAATTATAGATTTGCTCCATTTATTGAGGACACCAAAGTCTCACTGAACATCAACATGATATTGACTACAAATCTATTTTAATTATGCTGATACTGTACATTTTATGTTTTTCAGAATGTCAGTGTTGCAGCCAATCATAGATTACCAGAGATGATAATGGGGAGCCAATTTCAGGAATGGTCAAGATCATGGTACAAATTAATTTTGCAAAATCATTTTGAGAGCAATGACGTTGCTGGAAACCAAGAGCAGAGCAGGTAAGGGGAGCAAATTTGAGGTCCTAATTTTTTTTATTGTTTAACATTCTTTTATCTGGTCAATTATCATGATGAAGGTCGAATTAAACTTGTTTATCTGAATTTATATTTCAAGGCTATCATATTGTGATTTGAATTCTCATTTTTGAATGGTTAGCTCAGGCTGCTAGATTACTCGTCCAGTAATATAATCACTGTCCTCTGGAATAAACAATGGATAGATCACCTTGAGCAGAACCAGATTTTACTCTTAACATGCACCGATAAAAAGCAAACCTGCCTGATGTGGCCAAAGATAGAATTAAGGTGAAAAAGGAAATGTCTAAATATACATTGGAACATTGTTCAATTGGCAGTGGGATTAAATGCCATCAACAAAGCCAAATGTGAAAGTTATTGTTGGATTTTTTTTTAAAATGCAAACCATTTTCACTGTAAAAAGTTCAAAAAGGATAAAAGGATCTTATAATTATAGTAGATCCAACAAGAAAAAAATTGCATCAAAAAACAAACCAGCAGATATGAAAATTGGAATGTATTTTCATGAATCTTTCAATTCAGCTAAAGAGCTCAATTCTTGGCTGTCCAGCTCAAGTGAAAAGATTTCAGTGCACAACCGATGTCAAAAATGTGACAAATTTCAATTCAAGAAAGTAATAAATATTCGGCAGTCATGTTGCTTGTGGGAAAAAAAAACAAATGCTGGGAGAATTCAGCAGGTCTCACAGTATCCATAGGAGGTAAAGATATATTACCAACATTTCAGGCCTGAGCCCTTCAAGGTATGAGAAAAACAGGCAGAACCTGAATAAAAGAATTGCCAGGAGGAGGAACACAGACCCAACTGACAAAAGGTGATAATTGGATATGGAGGAGAAAGGAAAGTTGAGAATTGATTTTTGGGCCGATGGGGGGGGTTGGCTGTGTGAATGCAGAACTGGTGTAAAGGAGACAGAGGTAGGAGAGGGAAAGATGGAGTGGGAGGTGACAGGACAGGCAAATGGAAACTGAAGGGTGCCCAGACAGAATGAGGTGTTGTTCGTCCAATTTGTGGTGTTCTGTCTGGTGGTTCATGAGACCATAGACAGACATATTGGCAAGGGAATGGGGTGAGGAATTGAAATGTGTGACTACTGGGAGATCCTTGCTAGCAGTGGACAGAACCAAGCTCATCAAAGAGATCTCCTAGTCTGCAACTCCAATGTGGAGACCACCATAATAGGAGCACTGGATGCACTAAATGACCCTTACAGATTCACAAACATTGCTTCACTTGAAAGGACTGTTTTGGGCTCCAAATGGTGGTGAGGGATGTGTGGGCACAAGTGGAGCACCTCCTGTAGCACAAGGGTAGGTGCTAAGGGGACAAATGGTGGGAAGGGGACGAGAAAGTCATAGAGGAAACTGACCATAGGCGTTTCTAAGGTATGGCAGCTAGGGCACGTGCCCTGGCTGCCACAGTCCTTGCCTTGCCTTCCCATTATCTGTCCCTCACCCACAGATATGCCATCCCACTTGAGTGCCCTGGAGCACTGCTCTAGCACCTCACCAGACCGCTCTGAGCTGGCATCTCATCAGGTTACTTCTGGACTGTTCCAGTACCTCGCAGTAGCGGCTCAATGAGGGATCAATGGGCAAAATGACCATCTTTCTTGACCATAATGCAGCTGGAAACTCTCCGGCAGTGCCAGGGAAACACAGAATGGTTCCAGCTGCGTTATGGACTATAATAAGGAAGAAACCATTCTGCCCATTAAACCACTGCTGAGGTGAGATGCCCAAGCGACCCCAAAGATGCCTGATGTGATGCCAGAGCGGTGCGGTGTGGTGCTGATCCGAGACATTGAGTCAACTGACCCAAAGTTATCAGGAGCAAGGTGCAGGTGCTCCTGCAAAGGCTGCAGCTTCCAGCAGGTAATAAACACAAGGCTTGGGTTGCTTCAATGTGGGCTGGAGCATCCCACATCTTGCCAACTGTGAATAATAAACCTCAACCATGGTGTGGCATGGTGCGCAATCAAGGATTCTGTTAATGGAGGGGTGGGGGGAGTGAGAGGAGAGGGGCCTTTCCCTTACTAAAGCTCAACCTAATGTCTTGGATGGGAGTTAATCCACTGGTTCACTTCTAATGAATTACAACACAATGTGTGAAATTTACAAGGATATGTCAGGCAGCATGGTTAGGTGTAGCGGTTAGTGTCAGCCCAAATGAGCGTGAAAATTGCCTCACTATCAACTTTGTGCATTTTTTTTTAAAACTAGGGGTGCGGCGCAATTTCAGTGCTTGCCATAGGCACTGTTTTACCTGGATCTGCCACTGGAGCAGTCTCTGTGGAAGGTAGAGGGAAGGAGCAGGGAAGACTCATCTAGTGATGGGATCACATAATAGGTGCCAGAAGAGGTGGAGGATGATATATTGATAGGTGAGAACAAGAGGAATCCTCTCATGATATATGAACTAGCAGTGTTGAAATAATCACTAGCACCATCTGCTGTCCATTAGAGCAAACCACACCAAATTCTTCACTTGATATTCAAAATGAGTTTTAATTATTAAGTTTGCAACAAATGCAAAGAGCAGGGAATAACAAGTACTGGCAACTTCATTAAAAGAAAAAAAAACAGGTGCAAAAGGCCTTGCAATATATATCAAGGGAGAGATTGTTGCAATATGCTCATTTTAGTCAGTCTGGTGTTAGTCACCTTTGGATTTGGAATATTGAATAAAAAGGTGCAAGTTCTCCAAGAGATTCAGCCAATAAACAAAATTTCTATGCCTTGGAAACAGTCTGTGGAACAGCCCAATTGGAGTCTGAATGAGAAAAGGGAGAGCCAGAATGAGAAAAAGGAAATGGATGCTCAAATAAATTTTAGTTTATTTTAAAATACAAATATAAACTTCATTCAATTTATAAATATCTAATAAAATACTAAAAGTAGTCTATGGAGTTGCATCATTAAATTGGTAATGTTAATACAATTAATACCAATTGTTAATACCAATTGGTAATGTTAATACTTAGTGTCCAGTGCTCCTTTTGCACTTGCATGATACAAAGTTTAAATGTTTGAGGTGCTGCACAACACTCAGCCTCTCAGTGGGCATTTTTACACAAACTTTATTCTGAAAAAAATTATCAACTTAACTCCGGTATGTCCTGATGTGGACGTTTACACAGGGGCACTTTTACACAGCCTTCCTGTGTTGCAGTTTGTTGGAGGGGGAAGGTCGTATTCATTAGGCCTGGTTTTTTTTAAAAACGAGTGGCTGCAGTCAATTAACACTGCAGCTGCTCTGTAAAATTGTGTGGGGTATGAGTGGAAAAATTACAGGATGGAATTTGCATTAAAAAATTCTCTCCTGACATTTTTACACTGCTATCAGCACAGAAATTTTCCTGAAATTTTTTGTTCAGTGGCTGTGTAAAAGTGCCTAATGACTAGTGACAAAAGGATCTAGCCAGCAGCCTTTCTCCACAAAGTCTTTGTCATTGTTCCACTGAACTTTAATGTGTCCCTCAGCACGTACTCCTGCAGCCTGCACTGTGCCAGTTGGCTAAATTCTCTTACTGATAATATCTTGATGCACTGGAAGACCAAAAGTTTCCAGGAAATCTTTATTGCAGAAAAAAGCCCAAAGAAAGTTATTTGTTACAATGCTGTTCGGGATCTGACAAGGCACCTTGCTTTGGATAGCTTTGTGGTTATTCATTAATTTGCACATGTAGGGTACCTCTGCCAAGTCTCAAATCAGAAGTGCAGTTGAATCACATGTAATTATGAAGCAGGTATGTATCACCAATTCTGAATAAAATGCCAGCCATTCCTATGGCATATTGTGGTAAATTTATATGGTACTATTGTTCATGCATCTTGGGTACCTGTGTGACTGAACCAATTAAGTTTTGATGCTTTATACTTGCACAACAAACTGTCATTTATACACAAGTAGGAAATTTATGTCAATTGAAGAACACTTCCAATTTAATTCATGAATCTGTGAAAAATCAAAATCATAATTGTTGGACCAAAAATTCAGGTTGTAAAGTCACTGTGACTGATAAGCTGCATAAAAATTTCAAACAAATGATACTGTCAAAACTTCATTTCACTCATAATAATTTAATTTTAACAAATGGAGTTTCTCATTTGAACACAATTTGGAATTGAGCACATTTATTTTTCATGTAGAATCCCTCATCCAGCCAAATGGAGAAACTATCATTCCATCACAGTATGTGGAATCCTGTAGCCCTGCTCAAATTACTGGGGGTCAACATCTCTGAAGATCTAATCTGGGACTTCATGTCAATGCAATTACAGGTATATCTGCTTTATGAAATTATAGCATTCCTACGGAATCTTTTGTAAGCTGAAATTGTGTAAAGCAGAGAAGTGATTACCATTGATTTCTATGGGAATGTTTTTTGAGCATTCCCAGACCCAAAAAAACCCACCAAATCATACCAAATAACACAAATAAAAGCAGAAATAATATGATAAATACACAACCTATAAAGTACAAATGTACTTTTTTAACCATCTCATGTGCTCCAGATAGAGCCCCCCCCCCCTACTCAGTGCTGTCCCAGATATACAAGGAACACACCCATTTCTTCAACGCTTGGTATACTCTGTTCATTGGGGGGGGGTTACTGAACTAGGCCACACCAACCCAAGTAATGCCACTGGATGGGAGGTATAGGAGGCTGGGATGTAGGAGAGAGGGAAGAGGGTCATCTATCTATTGACATCTCATCACAGTTCCCAGGGAAGGAGCTACTCAAGGTGCACGTGCAGCTTTTGTAAAAGCGAAAAATCCTTTTGTAAAAGGAAACATAGGTTTCTTTGCAAAAGCAAAATTGCGTAAAATTAGTATTTGTGAAGTGGGATATATCAGTATGAAGACATTTCTCCAGCAGTGATACTTTGTGAGGAGTTTGAGGAGATTTGGTAAGTCACCAAAGACTTTTGCAAATTTCTATCATAGAGTGCATTCTGACTGGTTGCAGCACTGACAGGTATGGAGGGGCCAATGCACAGAACAGACAGAGGACACCGAGAGATGTGAACCCAACAAGTGTTATCACGGGCATTAAGGACATCTAACCTCCCAGCCACAGCCTCTTCACACTGCAACCATCAGGAAGGATGTATAGGAAGAGGCTGAAGACAAACACCTAACAGTACAAAACAGCTTCTTCCCATTAGCCAGCAGATTTCAGAATTGACAATAAACTACAGGCACGACTTCATTTTTACCTCTTATTTTGAACTAATTTTAAAAAAATGTAATTTATAGCAAATTTTTGCGCCTGTGAATGCTGCTGCAAAACAATGAATTTTGTGACACATGTTCGTGATAGTAAATTCTGATTCAGAATTCTCCTAAACACTATTTGCTGGTCTTCTATAACACATGTTTTGACTAATTTGTCTCTTTCCCAGTTTAAAGGATCCTCAAGCATCAAAAGTTTCGGAGGAGTCACGTGATGGAGTAGTGGCCGGTCGGGGAACTCCACCCCTCTCCGGAAAAGTTTAAAAAAACAGAGAAAACGCAAAGGCACAAACATGAAAATTAAAATAAAGTGAAAGTAAAGGTGGGAAGAAAATGGCAACGAAGAAAGAAAAGTCGAAAGCAACAGGAAGAAGAGAAGAAGAAAAGACATCGGAAGAAGGAGGTGAAGGCCTTACCTGTCCGAGGAGGCCCGCTGTGGAGAGAGAAGCCCGCTCCCTCAGGTCAGTCGAAGTCCTGAGCTCGGGACTACAAAAATGGCTCGCGGAGCCAAGCAAAAGTGCGCAACCGCGCATGCATGACTCCTCGCGCATGCACGATGCGCAAGACAAAAAAAACACTGACGGGAGGGGGGACCAGCTGAGGAGTCAATCTCCACAGCTGAGAATGACAGCCACAACACAACAAGAGGAGAACATAGAAAACAACGAGAACAAAAAAGAGAGTAAAAAGAAATCAAAGAAACAACAGATGACCAACCCAGAGGAAGAAGAAGAGGAAGAACACAGAGAAATGGAAGAAGAAGGGAAGGGCAAGACAATGGATTTTTTTAAAAGAATATATGGAATCAGTAAAAGAATGGCAATCACAAGAATTTAGTGAAATAAAAAGAATAAAAAGTATAGAAGAAAAAATGAATAGATTAGACAAGGTGGAAGAACGAGAAACAGCCGTAGAAATGGAAGGAGGACTTAAAAAAGAAATTAGAAGAATCTAATAAAAAAGTTAAAGAGACACAAGAGCTGTTAGCTCAGAAGATAGATATAATGGAAAATTATAATAGAAGAAATAATATAAAGATAGTGGGCCTTAAGGAAGATGAAAAAGACCAGAATTACAGGAAGAAATGGAAATAGAAAGGGCACATAGAACATTAGCCCCTAAACCACAACCACAAAAAAAAAACCAAGATCCATTTTAGTAAAATTCCTAAGATATACAACAAGAGAAAATATATTGGAGAAAGCAATGAAGAAAATAAGAGAAGACAAAAAGCCACTGGAATACAAAGGTCAAAAATTTTTTTTTCTATCCAGATATAAGTTTTGAACTCCTGAAGAAGAGGAAGGAGTTTAATACAGCAAAAGTGATCCTATGGAAAAAAGGATATAAATTTATGCTAAAGTACCCATTGGTACTTAAAATAGTTATTCCAGGGCAGCAAAACAGACTATTCTCGGATCTGGAGGAAGCACGAAAATTTGCAGAACAACTACAAAACAGACAGAGAGATGAAGACATGTAACGAGAGCAAAAATGACCACGAACTATATGTATGTGTGTATATGGGTGGGTATATATATCGGGCACACAAAACTCAAAATGGTCAACCAGTTTACCTATCTCGGCTGCACCATTTCATCAGATGCAAGGATCGACAATGAGATAGACAACAGACTCGCCAAGGCAAATAGCGCCTTTGGAAGACTACACAAAAGAGTCTGGAAAAACAACCAACTGAAAAACCTCACAAAGATAAGCGTATACAGAGCCGTTGTCATACCCACACTCCTGTTCGGCTCCGAATCATGGGTCCTCTACCGGCACCACCTACGGCTCCTAGAACGCTTCCACCAGCGTTGTCTCCGCTCCATCCTCAACATCCATTGGAGCGCTTACATCCCTAACGTCGAAGTACTCGAGATGGCAGAGGTCGACAGCATCGAGTCCACGCTGCTGAAGATCCAGCTGCGCTGGATGGGTCACGTCTCCAGAATGGAGGATCATCGCCTTCCCAAGATCGTGTTATATGGCGAGCTCTCCACTGGCCACCGTGACAGAGGTGCACCAAAGAAAAGGTACAAGGACTGCCTAAAGAAATCTCTTGGTGCCTGCCACATTGACCACCGCCAGTGGGCTGATAACGCCTCAAACCGTGCATCTTGGCGCCTCACAGTTTGGCGGGCAGCAACCTCCTTTGAAGAAGACCGCAGAGCCCACCTCACTGACAAAAGGCAAAGGAGGAAAAACCCAACACCCAACCCCAACCAACCAATTTTCCCCTGCAACCGCTGCAATCGTGTCTGCCTGTCCCGCATCGGACTTGTCAGCCACAAACGAGCCTGCAGCTGACGTGGACTTTTTACCCCCTCCATAAATCTTCGTCCGCGAAGCCAATCCAAAGAATATCTATATCTATATATATATATCTATATCTCTATCTATCTATTTATATATATATATCTCTATATATCTATCTCTATCTATCTATTTATTTATTTATATATATATTTATTCTTATTTATATATATATATTTATTTATATATATATATATGTGTGTGTGTGTGTACATGAGTGTATGTATTTAAAAGAAAATATATAGAGTATAGATAAGAATTAATAAGGGAAAGAAAGGGAAGAAAGGAAGTAAGGAGGGAATTAAGAGAGTGACCTTTGTTGTATATGAAAATTAAAA
Organism: Narcine bancroftii; assembly: GCF_036971445.1. NCBI lineage: Eukaryota > Metazoa > Chordata > Chondrichthyes > Torpediniformes > Narcinidae > Narcine > Narcine bancroftii. The sequence continues at coordinate 58,569,439 of NC_091469.1, forward strand.
TCTTTTCTGGGGGGGGCTGGGTGGGGAGAAGTTACGGTCACTGCGAAATCAGTTGACGCTTGCGAGTGAATTCGTAAATCCAAATGGAGAGGGGAGATGTGGTTACCCGACAAGGGATAAAGGGCAACTCAGGAAGGGGAGGGGATAGTAAGTTAAAGAAATTTTAGATAGGAGAATAAGGGAAATGTTTGATGTTTTAGAAATGTTGTCTTATAAAGTGTTCAAAAAAAAGAAAGCAGAAATGGATAAGAAGGAAAGGGGATGATGAGGAAACGGAAAGGAAAGATAAACAAAGTATGAAATGGCTATGCTGAACTATATGACTTTAAATATTAACGGAATACATAACCAAATCAAAAGGAAGAAACTGCTAAATTTACTGAAAAAAAGAAAAAATTGATATAGCATTCGTGCAAGAAACACACTTAACTGAAGTGGAGCACAAGAAATTAAAGAGAGATTGGATAGGACATGTAACAGCAGCGTCATATAATTCAAAAGCTAGGGGAGTAGCTATATTAATCAGTAAAAATATACCAATTAAAATAGAAGAGGAAATAATAGATCCAGCGGGGTGATATGTAATGATAAAATGTCAGATATATTCGGAGTTTTGGAATTTACTCAATGTATATTCACCTAACGAAGAAGATCAAAAATTTATGCAAGATATTTTTTTGAAGATAGCAGACACGCAAGGGAACATACTAATAAGAGGGGATTTCAACCTTAATTTGGATTCAAACATGGATAAAACTGGGTAAAAAATTAACAGAAAGAACAAAGTAACCAAATTTATAATTAAATCAATGCAAGAAATGCAACTTTTGGATATATGGAGGAAACAACACCCAAAGGAAAAGGAATATTCATATTATTCAGGTAGACATAAAACATACTCAAGAATAGACCTATTCCTGTTATCAGCTCGCATGCAAGACAGAGTTAGGAAAACAGAATATGAAGCTAGAATATTATCGGACCACTAAACCCTGATATTGACAATAGAGTTAGAGGACATCCCTCCAAGAATGTATAGATGGAGATTAAACTCCATGCTACTTAAAAGGCAGGATTTTAGAGAATTAATTGAAAGACAAATTAAAATGTACTTTGAAATAAATACGGAATCAGTGAAAGATAAGTTAATACTATGGGACGCAATGAAAGAGTTCACCAGAGGGCAAATAATAAGTTATGTAACCAAGATAAAGAAGGATTACAATCAGGAAGCAGAGCAGTTGGAAAGGGAAATAGCAAATATAGAAAAAGAATTAGCAATGAAGGAAGACACAACTAAAAGAGAATTGGCAGATAAAAAAATATAAAATATGAAACACTACAAACATATAAGGTGGAGAAGAACATAATGAAGACAAAACAGAAATATTATGAACTAGGAGAAAAAACACAAAATTCTAGCGTGGCAGCTTAAGACAGAACAAACTAAGAGAATGGTATTGGCATCAAGGAAAAAAGACAAACAAATCACATATAATCCAATGGAGCTTAATGAAAACTTCAGAGAATTCTACGAACAATTATACTAAACTGAAAACGAAGGGAAAGAAGACAAAATAGTTGAATTTTTAACTAAAATTGAACTACCGAAATTACAAACAGAGGAACAAAATAAATTAACAGAACCATTTGAAATAATAGAAATACAAGAGATAATAAAAAAAACTACCGAATAATAAAACACCACGATATATGGATTCCAAATAGAATTCTATAAAACATTTAAAGATTTATTAATTCCTCCCCTCCTGGAAGTAATCAACCAGATTGATAAAACACAAAGCTTACCAGATTCAGGCAAAACAGCAATAATTACAGTAATACTAAAGCAAGGGAAAGATCCACTCACACCAGCGTCATATAGACCAATATCTTTACTTAACACAGATTATAAGATAATAGCTAAACTATTAGCAAACAGATTACTAAATCTAGACCAAACTGGATTTATTTAAAAAAGACGAACAACAGACAATATTTGTAAATTTATTAACTTAATTCATGCAGTAGAAGGAAATAAAGCTCCAACAGTAGTGGTTGCTTTAGACGCAGTGAAGGCCTTTGACAGAGTAGAATGGAATTATTTATTCAAAGTACTACAAAAATTCAGCTTACCAGAGAAATACATTAATTGGATTAAAGCATTATATAAGGGGCCATTGGCGAAAGTGACAGTAAATGGATATATATCAAAACAATTTAACTTAAGCAGATCAACAAGGCAGGGATGCCCACTATCACCCTTATTGTTCGCGTTAGCCATAGAACCACTAGCAGAACTGATAAGAACAGAAAATAAAATAAAAGGGATAAAAATAAAAGACAAGGAATATAAAATCAGTTTATTTGCAGATGACGTTATAGTATACTTAACAGAACCAGAAATATCAATAAAAGAATTACATAAGAAATTGAAGGAATATGGAGAAGTGTCGGGATACAAGATTAACGCAAATAAAAGTGAAGCAATGCCAATGAATAATGCGGATTTCTCAAAATTTAAGAAAGAATCACCATTCAGATGGCAAATGCAAGCAATGCGATACCTAGGTATACAAATAAATAAAAACCTCGGCCATCTATATAAACTCAATTATTATCCACTAATGAAAAAATTACAGGACGACTTAGAGCATTGGAAAGACTTACCACTAACACTAATAGGAAGGATAAACTGTATTAAAATGAACATTTTCCCAAGGATACAATACCTATTTCAGGCATTGCCAATACACTTGTCAGAGAAATTCTTCAAGGAGTTAAAGAAAATAATAAGGAAATTTTTATAGAAAGGGGGGAAACCGAGGATAGCACTAGATAAATTAACAGAATGGTATAAACAAGGAGGCTTACAACTGCCAAACTTTAAAAATTATTATAGAGCCACACAATTAAGATGCCTATCAGATTTTTATCAAACAAGGGAAAAGCCAGATTGGACTAGATTAGAACTAGATAAAATAGGGGAGAAGATACCCGAACATATATTATATAAATGGGATGAAAAATTGGTACAACGTAGGAATTCTCCAGTATTACATCATCTGCTCAATATTTGGAAGAAAATTCATGTAGAAAGGAATAAAACAAATTACCAATTACCAAAACTAATACTGACGCAAAATCAGCTAATCCCTTTTACAATAGATAACCTTTCCTTTAGAAAATGGGAGAAAAAAGGGATCAAAAGAATAGAAAATTGTTTTTCGGGAAATAAATTATTATCCTTTGAACAAATGAAGGATAAATATAATATAACTCAAGATACAGTGTTGGCATACTACCAACTGAAATCCTACTTGAAGGACAAATTGGGAAGCAGTCTGAGGTTACCAGAGGGAAGTAATTTTGAATATGTGATTACAGATAATCAAAAAATTTATAACAAACATGTATATTAAACTACAGGAAAAGGAGAATGAGGAAACAAATGGTAAAACTAAACAAAAATGGGAACAAGATCTAAACATAAATATAAAGAAGGAAACATGGGAGAAGTTATGCTCAAGAACTATGAGAAATACAATAAACACGAGGTTACGTATGATACAATATAACTGGATACACAGGCTATATATTACACCTCAAAAGTTAAATAAATGGGACCCAACAGTATCTGACAGATGTTTTCGCTGTAAAAAGGAAATGGGAACAACAATTCATGCAATCTGGACATGTGAGAAAGTGAAAAAATTTTGGGAAGATCTAAACCAGATATTAAATAAAATCACAAAAAGCAATATACCAAAAAACCCAGAGATCTTCCTCCTAAGTAACATAAAAAACAAAGAATTTGGACTTGATTTGGATGGTGCACAAAAAAGATTTGTTATGATAGCCCTAGCTGTAGCAAAAAAATGTATTATGTCAGCCTGGAAATTAGAAGATAACTTGAGAATACAACAATGGTATATAGAAATGAATAAATGTATTCCATTAGAAAAAATAACATAATTTAAGAAATAATATTACAATATTTGAACAAATATGGGAGCCATACATGAAACATAATAGAGAAAACCTACCGGGGACATCTACCACCTAAAATGACAGAAGGAGAAGAGAATGAAAAGAACTGACTCAGTGGAATTTCTTGTTTATTTTTATTGAGTGACAACATTGTTTGACGGGTTTAATGTATCTTAGATTCTGAACTTTAAATGAATGGGAGGGGAGGTAGGGAGGGTGGGATGGGAAAACAACACTGTATAAATTGGAAAAGGAAAAATGTATGTATCTTGATCAATGTGGTTTATAGTGTGAAAAATAAAAAAAAATTAAAAAAAGCATCAAAAGTTTCTCTTTCCTCTCAGACACTAAGTTTTCCCAAGCTGGTCCAATTTTCATTTTTCAACTTCTAGTACCTGTAGATTTTTCAAAATATTCCTAAGTCAATTTTTCTTTAGTTCATAAAATATTCTATAGCTATCACTTCCACGTTTATGCACAAACTGGTAATTTGGGTACAGAATGCACAACCTTTCTGAAGTCTGCCATCCCTTCATCCTTCTCCTCAGATTCTGTCAATCAAACTGGCTTAGAAACTTTGTTAGCAAAAGTATTTCCCCAAATATTTTATTGAGGCAATTTGTGCAGTTTAATCATTACAGATGAAAAACATAGACATTAAAACCACTATTTTTATCTAAATAACTTAAAAATCATTAAATTATTTCCCATCTGTGTTAGTGTATCATGGTTAGTATTACATTTCACAAGGCTACAAACAGCAAGTATTCAGATTGGGCAATTCCCTCAACTATCTTTCTTTTTATTTTTTTTTTAAAAGAGTTCAACAAAAACTTTACACAAGATATACTAATGCTAACATAAATCATACATATTACATATCAATTATAAATTAGAAGCATAACCATAATGATACAACATTTCAGGACATCAAATTCTATCATTATAATTAAACAATTAAATCATAACTTGTACGATGTCCAAAAAAATAATATTGAGCACATAAAATTACAAATAATACACAAAATTCCTTTATACAAAATATTTTATACTTCTGATGTGATCATGTTATTCTGTGATCTACAGTTTCAACCCCTCCCCCTCAACTTATTATTCTAAAGAATAAAAATCTCTCAACAATCAAGCCTCGTCATCAAATTGCTGGAAAGTGATTGAGATTAATTTTGCACTGAAGTAACTATCCTCCACTCATTGTATTTTTGCAGAGAAATGACCCCAATTTTAATGTTACTTTGCTTTTTATTTTTTCTTTGGACATCTTGAACATTCGCAAGACCTGCGATTAGCTGGATTTTTAATTGGTAAATAATTCATTCAGTCAGGCCAGATCCATTGTAATACAAATGCAAATGTCCATAGAAATACTCAGGGATTTTTCTAAATTTGTATTAGTTGAAAACATCAACATTTCTGTCTTGGTACAGTAACTAAAACAAGAACTAGAGATGCCCCTGATTATTGCTCAACATTGCAATTAAAGACTAGACAATAAAACTTTGAAACTACTAATACAAATAGAGTGCTGTGAACCAAACATGAATAAGTAAACCAGGTATGACCAGAAAACATGGAGGTATTGAAATGCATAATGCACTATGCATTTAATAATTAGTTAATCAATAATTCAAGGTTAGGCTTTCCAAAAAAAAACTATTTAATAATTTTCAAAGTCTAACTTCTGATACTGTTGGGCAGCTGCGAAACTTCCTCTGGGCAATTCATGAAGACCCACTAAACAAAGAGCAGGCTATATACATTTTGCTGGATACACGTGTTCTCCTTCAGGTAACTACATTACTTGCCCATTATACGATTCCCAATAGTAGCATTCATTCATGGTTTAAAATCAGGGTAATTATTTGAAATTGTGCACAATTTTTTTCTTTTTTTTTAAAAGGTGCTACATTATCTCAGAGGGAAACTAATTTTTTTTTTAGATTAAATAATTTATACAATCAATACATTTAGTGCAAAGATGAATGATCAAGCTGACTAGAAATTAAGAAGCTTGTATTTCAAAGTTACTGGACTCATTATTGATGTTTATAAGCAATCCAAGTAACCTGATGGATAAAACTGTTCAATCATATGATTAATTAATGGTTAAATATAAATCAATAGGTGGAACTGCTTTCACTGGACATTGTAATATCTGGGTGGATATGTCAAATGCTAGAGGGCGCAGCATTAAGATGAGTGGGGAGAGTTTTAAAGGAGATGCAAGTTTTTTTTTCCAGACAGAGCAGTGTGTGCCTGGAATGTCCTGGCAGGAGAGATGGTGGAAGTAGAGGCAAGGTTTAAGGGGCATTTAGTCAGGCAGGGAATGGAGGGATACAGAGTGCGCAGGCAGATGGAGCGAGTTAGATTGGCAACATGTTCAGCACAGACATGTTGGGCCGACTGAAATTGCAAGAAGAGGAGCAAAACAAATTAATAAAATCATCTATTACAGCAAAACCGAGATCTGGATATGTTTATCAATGCATCAAAAAATTTCAACCTAAACATCACGTGGCGGTGAGCGGGAGGTTTGAGCTAGTGGAGTTGTTCTAGTGAACTGGTGCAGACTTGAAAGGCAGACATGACCTGTTTCCGCTCCGTAAATGGTTATATGGTTATATTAATGTAGCTGCTTACCCAGTAATCTGTAACTATAATGTATGTCATAGACTTTTGCTTTTAAACCTTCAGCATCTGCCACATATTTAAAAAAAATTATTTTCTAGCTTTTGAATAGCAATAAGCTTATTTTCCAAAATAATATCAACGTGAAAAGTTAATGTTTTGCTGAAAAGAACATTCAATTACAACACCTCTTCCAAAACAAAATACAAAAATGAATGAATGAAACATGTCCAAAATAAAATTTAAACACAAAGTAAAATGCAGAGGTGAAAATAAAAATGATTTTGGATCATGGTAATTTTACAAATCTAGTTGGAGTAAGATTAGATGCAACTTTAAAATCAGCTACAGAATAAAGGATCAGAAGACGACAAAAAAAAGGAGAGTGTGATTATATCCGAAGTATGAACAGGGCAAGGCAAAAAAAAAAAGGGCAATAATGGCACAACAAACAGAATAAATTTTTGAGTGGTTGCGGTAGGATCAATGCCAGAAGTTCCCACTGAGGAAAAGGGACAATTTTGCCTTCTGAAATCACCAAACACAAGGCCAATTCCAGGAAAGTAGAAAAATACTTAATGGAAAAAGATGTAGTCCAATAATAGATCAAGAAATGGTCAGAGATAAAAAACAAAGAATTTGGAATTGATTTGGAGGATGCACAAAAAAGATTTGCTAAGATAGCCCTAGCCGTAGCAAAAAAATGTATTATGTCAACCTGGAAATTGGAAGATAATTTGAAAATACAACAATGGTATATAGAAATGAATAAATGTATTCCATTAGAAAAAAATAACATATAGTTTAAGAAATAATATTGAAATATTCGAACAAGCCTTACATTAAATACAATAGCGAAAACCTACCGGGGACAAACATTACCTAAGTTGATGGAAGGAGAAGGAAAGAAAAGAATGGACTCAGTAGAATTTCTGGTGTATTTTTGTTGAATGACAACATTGTCTGACTGAATTAATGCAACCTAGATTGTATACCTAAAATGGATGAGAGGGGGGGGGGGGGGGTGGGGGGGTGGCTTGGGAGGAGGGAGGGGGGGGAGAAAAAGTCACTGTAAATGTGTGAAAAAGTAAAAGTGTATATCATGGCTATTGTGATTTATGGTGTGAAAAATAAAAAAAATTATATAAAAAAAAGAAATGGTTAGAGTGGGGAAAATGATCAGTGACAGGAAGTCAGGTCACACAAATGGATTGAACAGAGTGTTCAACAAAAAAGTTCAATCATTTCCCATTTTCCAGGTGCATTATGAAGAGTGAACATGGTATTTCAAGGGGCAAGTTTATTTATGCTTCACCTTGAATGCCAGAAACAATGACAAATAAAATGAGATGAATACACATGAATATCAAACATGACCACCTGCCACTGGTGGCTCATGGTCTTGGTCCTCTAACCTGGTCCTCGAATGGCTGCCCACTTCTTGAGGACCCAGGAAGAATCCCAACCCCAAGTGGTTGATATCTGGAACGTGCTGAGAAAAGGAAGTGGAGAGAGATACAGTCACTGTGAAAAGGCCTTGAATAGGCAAGTCATAGAAGTAGATGGACCTCACAAGCCAATGGGATTCTTGCAAATGTGTGAGATAGTCAGCATGGACATGCTGAACTGAAAGGTCTGTTTCTGTGCTGCACAGTTCCACGACTAATGTGAGCTCAAGGGACATAATTGCATCTTTTGATGAGGTACATTACAATCTTCTGGTCTTAACATCAACAAGATTACATATCAAGACCAACACATGTAGTTCTGTTCTACTGCTGGTTTTTAGAGCCTTCAAGATCGATCTGGTAAGCCTCACTTGCCCACATCATTCAAACTCGACAATTAATTGCTTCCCCCCCCCCCCCAAACTTATTATAGACTCCTCCCTTTGTCATTTCCTCTTAGCTTGCTCAAAACATAAACACAATCAGAGAGGTTAATGACTTGAAATATTAACTTGATTATACACGCTTCCTATCCAACTGATCAGTTAAACATTTATTTTGGGATTTCCAGCATCTTCCGCACCATCAAGGATGATAAAGTCAAGTTTATTATCATCTGACTGCACAAGTACAACCCAATGAGACAGCGTTCTCTGGTCCTCTGGGCAAAACATGCAGACATGCAACCAGATATAATACACAAACAGAGACAAACAATACAAATAAATAAAGAAATAAAAATTGTTTAGTAAATATGAAAGTCTCGAATGGTTCCTTTGATCATTCAGCATTCTCACTACCCATGGGAAGATGTTGCTCCTCACCCTGGTGGTGTTGGCTCTGATACCACTGTATCTCTTCCTGAGAGAAGTAGCTGAAAGATGCCATGGATAGAGTGGAAGGTTCCCTCAATGATTTTGCACACCCTCTTCAGACAATGATCCCATGAGATCAGTGGATGGGGAAGGGGGCAGGGTGGGAGACCAGTGATCCTCTATGCAACTCAAGGCCCTGCGGATTGACCCCTGACCCATTTCTCTGCAGCAACCATTGCACAATGTGATGCAGCCAGCCATGGCTCAATAGAACTCCAGTAGTTGGTTGACATGATGGTGGCCGGTGGTCTTGCTAGCTTCAGTCATCTCAGGAAGTGTAGTTGTTATTGCACTTTCCTGACAAGTGAGGAGATGTTGAGTGTCCACGATAGGTCAAAGTGGACTTCAAGGAACTTGGAGCTCTCCATTCTCTCTACGACAGACTTATTGACATGTTGTGGAGGGTGGTCGTTCCTGTTCCTTGTGAAGTCCACAGTCACCTCCTTCATCTTATTCACGTTGAGACTTAGGTTGTTACTCTTGTACCCATCACTTTTCTGTAGTGCAACTCATTGTTGGTGCTGATGAGGCCAACTGCTGTTGTATCATCTGTAAACTTGATGACACTGTTGAGAGCTGGATCTGGCGATGCAGTCATGGGTTAGCAGCATGAGTAGGAGCGGGCTGCATACACATCCCTGAAGTGCTCTGTGCGATGATCCTCGACTTTCTCCTATTGACGCAGGTAGACTGAAGTCTTTTGATTAAGAAATCCCCAGATTCCATTTACAGAGAGGGATGTTGAGTCCCAGCATGGACAGTTTCTCCACCAGCCTCTGGAGAATAAGTGCATTAAAAGGCAAACTGAAGTCAATGAACAGCAAGTAGCCTGGTGTATGAGACGCTGTTCTCCAGGTGAGTCAGGACAGAGTGAAGGGACAACATTGTCAGTGGAAGTTTGTTCTATATGCAAATTGTTGCCCTCTTTTGTACTCGGCAACCGACCTCGCCCCACCCTTCACCCCCCCTCCACCAGTGGCGGTAGCAGCAGCGGCAGACCTCAGGCAGGAGCAGAACTCGGTGGGGAAGTGTTGGTAACCAGCATTTATTTTGGCTCTTTACATTTAAAGGGAGCACATAACTATCAATAATTTATAGAAGAGGCAGCGCGAACTACTCGGGCCTGAGGTTTCGGGCCTACTCCAGGCCTAGCACTGAGCCCAGCTGTTGATGTCTGTCCGCATCTCTTCCTCTTGGATTGTACCTCCTGGATTGAACCGAGTGGCTGCGTTTGCAGTCTGGGCTGCTGGAAGGAGCGGGTCTTGGAGCCAGGAAGCGGGATGAGGGCAGGAAGGAGTCGGACCAGGATTTGGTTAATATTGGAGCTCTCTCCTCCTGGGGGTGGATCTGTGGGTTCAAACCACCTGCTGCCTTGTAGGTTTTGCCTCTTCAGGCAAAGGTTAGGAGAAGGTAACTCTAACTTCAAATCCCCGGGCTCAGCTCGCCCAGCCATCAGTACCTGGAAAGGGCCCCAGCTATGGACAAATAGCACATGTCAGTCTGGCAGCAGGGGCTGGTAGCTGTGACAGAGCGCGGGAAAAAGCTTCCTTGCAGTCTGCAGCAGCAAACTCAGTGGGTGAAGGATCCATAAGGACAACGGCCAGCGAGCACGGTCTTTGAACAGACCACTGTAGGGCAATCCCACGTCACTCTGGCTGTTGTGCCTCGGACTCCACCAGGCCCAGTGGCATGGGACCCAGAGGGAAGCGTTTGTCCTGGGCAAGCACTCGCCTCCAAGTCCTTGCCCTGGCACATAATGCCTAAAGCTCCATGGAAAACAGAACAAAAGTTTTGTGAGGACAGAAGAGCTACAAGGCACCGTGTTCATCTTTGCTTGGAGATTGTACTGGGATGACGGTGGCTGTCTTCAAACCTGCAGGGTCAATGGACTGCTGTAGTGAGATGTTGAAGATGTCCATAAAGACCTCCATCAATTGATTTACACAATCCTTCAGTACCCAACCAAGAATGTTGTCTGGTCCAGCTCCCTTGTGTGGGTTCACCTTAGATAGGGTTCTCGTCACCTTGGCTGCAGGTATACGGGGGGACAGGGAGCTTCCTTTTCTCATCAAACCATACACAATGTTCAATTTTTCTGGAAGGGAGGTGTCATTGCCTTGAACTCACAGGGTTGACTTGTGAGATCCCTTGCCACATGCATCTAGTGTCACTGGTGTCACACTGCTGTTTGTGGATCCTCTGTGTAAGCACGCTTTGCCTTCTAGATTGCATGGGAAAATTCAGCCCTGGCTGGTCTAAGTGTAATCTTGTTGCCTGTCCTGAACACTGCATCATGAGCTCTGAGAAATGCCTGGAACTCTGCATCCAACCAGCCTCTAGTTCGCCTTAGTTGTGAAGCATTTGATATCAGTGACATCCTCAATGCTCTTAATGAAGTAGCCAGTCACTGAGCCCGAGCACCAGCATTGTTCCATGCAGAGTTACAGAGCAAATGAAAACTAGATGCAATTAAATGATAAAAAACAGATCTGCCACTCTTCAACAATTTTCTTCAGCAATACAATCTTCTAATCTTACTTGAACTGTTCTGCACATGGTAACGCACAAGAGTAAGATCTTTTTAATAAAAAAAGTTTCAGAGATTTAAAGAATTATAATTTTAGTCACTTATTTAAAAACCCTTTTGTCAAGTGACAATCTCATTGAAATTCCAGGAGAACATCACTCACCTTGCAGATATGACAAAGATCTGCTTCTCAAAATGTCTTGACAGGAAGGCCCTAAACTAAACAAAAATAAAAAGATCCAGAGTTGCTAGAAATCTAAAAAAAATATTTGTTTATATTCCAAGAAGCCACATGGATTTCATAACAGATATATCAAAACCTTATTTATTCTAATAAATAGGAACATACAGTTCCCACACACCTTTTAAAGTGAGGTCCAAGGAGAATCCAATCACAAATATCCTTTCAGATCCATAAATGAAAATGTTGAAGATGGTGACAAAAGAAATGTCAAAAGGCTCCAGTTTATACACAATGGTGCAAATTTCAAAAAGACGGCAACATGCCCAGAACACGAGAAAGAAGAAATGCAAAACTAACAGCTTTACTTTGTGGCAACTCACCACACACCCTTGCTATTCCTTCTTTACTGCTGAGCAGGTGAAGTAGTTTCCAAATTCAGACCAAGATGTCCATTATTCAGAAACAAAAAGTCTATGCACTAATTCAATCAAGATTTGTTACACAGTTATCCATAACAATGCAGTTGTCCACATTACAAGAAACTAATGTTTAGTAAATAGCTAATAAATTGAGATGTTTCTTTGCCATTTCTTGCACTGTCGTAAATGGAAAAGAACTTGTTTGGCATTGATACGACTTCCATTGATTTAGTAAATTTATATTGTTTCCCCCCAAAAGCAATCACTTAGAAGCAAAGTACAACATTTCCATGGTGCCAACAATTTTTGTGCCAGCCATCAATAGGGACAATTTCATTCTCACCTGGTTTGCCAGTATATTTGCTTGAGAGCAATGATTAGAAAAATACAGTTCTCATTAAAAAGGCAAAAAAAAAATTATAAGCTGTGGATACTGGAAATCTGAAATAAAAACAGAATGGAAACATCCAGCAGGCCAGGGAGTATCTATGGAAAGCAACATCCTGGTGAATATCCTCTACTCTGCAAAGTGACAACAAAACGGCCCAATAATCCAACTACAGCCTGTCTAATGATTTGGAAAGTTGCAATACCTCATCCTAACTTGTCTATCCTATGCCCTTACCCAACAGGTCTTATGACTTTTTCACCTCCCTATCAACATTCATGCTCTCACTTTCAACAAACTAAGAACTTGGATCAAACATCCTTGTTTACCAACCATCCATTTACCATACACAGAATTACTCAAAGTAATTGAGGAGCTAGTGATACACTTCAAGAATAAAGTCCAGTTTTCTGTCCACATCAAATGTGCCGAGATAGTTTTAAGAGCCTCAGAGTAAATGCCTTCATTTATTTGTGCTGGAACAACCTTGTGAACGCAATGGCCAAGGTCATGTATCGACATCTTTAATTCCTCGGGAGCCCGAAGAAACTTGGAATGTCCTAGGCATCCTTCGGCAGATGCACCATCAAAAAAATTCATTCAACATGTATAACTGTGTGAAACAGGAACTGCTCTGAGCAAGACTGCAAAAACTGCAATGAATTATTGACAGAACTCAGATTATCTACGCTTCAAAATACCTCTGAAAATAGCCAAAATACTGAAGGGCTTATTCCCTCCAGGCCACAGTTTCTTCACAATCCTCCCATTAAAAAGAATTAAAAATGTGAAATCGCACATGACCAGATACCAGAATTTTTTTCTTTCACCATTAGACGACAGAATGAACATCACATGATTAAAAATATTGTTTACTCTGATAGGAAGAGGATGCATAACAAAGCTTTTCACAGTATCTCAGCACGTGACAATAAAACCAACTTAATATGATATACAGCATTCCTATTTGACCTCATAATCTATCATTTCTCATGTGCAAGGTTTGAGTTCCACCTTTCAACATTCTTTTTTATAGAACATTACAGCACAGTACATTCAGTCTCTGTTTTCCCTGCCTATTTATTCCGACAAAAAAAATAGTAAACCCTTTCTATCATGCACCTTCTAGTTTTCTTTCATCTATATGCCTGTCAAAGAGCCTCTTAGGCACTTTTAGATGTTCCATGGAGAATCATGCGCTGACAGTCGCGGCTGGGGGAGTGCAGCTGGCACGTTCAGGTGGCCGTGGAGAGGACGCCTTTCTGTCACTTGAACATGCCAGCTGATGGATAGCTGTCTACCAGCGAATACCAGGTCCTCGGAACTGTGGCTTAGTCCTGCCCACGCTGCCTTGATGTCATTTGCAGTGCATCAAGGCATGACTAACGAATAATATCAAGACAAAAAGTCTCAGAGCTCAGCCAAAAAAAAACAAATTAATGGTATATTTTCAGTTTGCATCTAGCGCATTTTTTTTATTTGCAGCTGTACAAATGAATTTCACCCTGCATCCCTCAGGTTCCCGATCAATTTTTATTTGAATAATTGGGCTGTTAATTATACCGCTGACAGCGCAATAAAAAAAAAACAAACCAGACAGTAAAACAAACATTCCCTCAAGTATGTTGCACACTTATCAACCCATTGTGCAAGATGTACATTACGGCATCGCTGCCGGCCTCTCCCCCGCCCGCCTCGCGCTGCCGGCCTCTCCCCCGCCCGCCTCGCGCTGCCGGCCTCTCCCCCGCCCGCCTCGCGCTGCCGGCCTCTCCCCCGCCCGCCTCGCGCTGCCGGCCTCTCCCCCGCCCGCCTCGCGCTGCCGGCCTCTCCCCCGCCCGCCTCGCGCTGCCGGCCTCTCCCCCGCCCGCCTCGCGCTGCCGGCCTCTCCCACGCCCGCCTCGCGCTGCCGGCCTCTCCCCCGCCCGCCTCGCGCTGCCCGCCTCTCCCCCGCCCGCCTCGCGCTGCCCGCCTCGCGCTGCCGGCCTCTCCCCCGCCCGCCTCGCGCTGCCGGCCTCTCCCCCGCCCGCCTCGCGCTGCCGGCCTCTCCCCCGCCCGCCTCGCGCTGCCGGCCTCTCCCCCGCCCGCCTCGCGCTGCCGGCCTCTCCCCCGCCCGCCTCGCGCTGCCGGCCTCTCCCCCGCCCGCCTCGCGCTGCCGGCCTCTCCCCCGCCCGCCTCGCGCTGCCGGCCTCTCCCCCGCCCGCCTCGCGCTGCCGGCCTCTCCCCCGCCCGCCTCGCGCTGCCGGCCTCTCCCCCGCCCGCCTCGCGCTGCCGGCCTCTCCCCCGCCCGCCTCGCGCTGCCGGCCTCTCCCCCGCCCGCCTCGCGCTGCCGGCCTCTCCCCCGCCCGCCTCGCGCTGCCGGCCTCTCCCCCGCCCGCCTCGCGCTGCCGGCCTCTCCCCCGCCCGCCTCGCGCTGCCGGCCTCTCCCCCGCCCGCCTCGCGCTGCCGGCCTCTCCCCCGCCCGCCTCGCGCTGCCGGCCTCTCCCCCGCCCGCCTCGCGCTGCCGGCCTCTCCCCCGCCCGCCTCGCGCTGCCGGCCTCTCCCCCGCCCGCCTCGCGCTGCCGGCCTCTCCCCCGCCCGCCTCGCGCTGCCGGCCTCTCCCCCGCCCGCCTCGCGCTGCCGGCCTCTCCCCCGCCCGCCTCGCGCTGCCGGCCTCTCCCCCGCCCGCCTCGCGCTGCCGGCCTCTCCCACGCCCTCTATCCAGGAGACATTTTAGGAGTGTCATATAACCCATCTCCTTCCAGTGTCCTACATGGTCGCTCTTCCCTCTGGATAACCCCACATTCATGCATTTTCCCCTTCTTCAACAGTTGTTATGAGCTTCCAGCTGACCATCTTTGCCCGTCTGAAGGAATGATCAAGTACAAACTTTGCAAAGCACATTCACCCTTGTCAACCAGTATCTTTCTATCTCGTGATGGTTCCCTGAATGATTTATGTTTAGAACACCCACTAAGAGAGAATGATAAAATAAAATTTAAATTATTCTGAAGTATGGATATGCAAGAAAGTCTTAATGCAGATTACCGTTTTATAAAACTAATACTGTACTTTACTCTTTGGGCACTGAATGTATTATTGTGGCCAGCTTTTTTGTATCAACTACACGTCCGCACTTCCATTCAGCACCTCCATTAAATACTAATGCATTAAAATTAAAACTTTATAGTAATATTGTGCCTGCAGACTTTCAAGTTTAACTTAGTATGCTGTGTGTAAAAAAAAACCCACGGAAACCAAGAGTCGATGGCTGATGACATCACCGCGACATCATCAGCCCGCCCCCTGGCAACCCCTGCTGCTTTCAGCTGCCACGGGGGATAGTCCGAGCAGGATATTACACCTACTGGAGAAGGATTAGGTAAGTAGACCTCCTGGCTGGGTACTCCAGTTTCAGGTGGCCCCCCTGACCGCCGCACAGGTGTACAATGTGCGGCTTCACAGTCGGGTATTGTGGCCACCTGAAAATGGCTTCTTAAATACACCTAAAGTTTCAGCCTCCACCACCACTCTTGGCAAGACACTTCAGGCATCCACGACTCTTTAAAAAGAAACTCCCACCCCCGCCAATGACTCCATTAAACTTTCCTCCCTTCACTTTGTACAGATGTCCTCTGATGTTGGTGATTCCAGCCCTGGGAAAAAAGATGCTGGCTGTCCACCTTATCTATGCATCTCAGAAACTTGTAGGTCTCTATTAAGTCTCCTCTCCCTAGTCCTAGCTGTGCAAACTTGGCCACAAGATTTCCTTTCCAATCCAGGCAACATCCTGGTAAATCTCCTCTGCACCCTCTCCATAGCTTCTACATCCTTCTGATAATGAGGTAACCAAAACTAAATACAATACTCTGAGTGCTCATACCAGAGATTTGTAAATTTGCAACATGATCTCTTGACTCTTGAACTCAATCCCCAGACGAATGAAGTCCAGCATCATAGAACACAGCACAGAAAAACAGGACATTCGGCCTTTCTGGTCTATGCCAAAACATCATTCCCCAGTCCCACTGACCTACACCCAGTCCATAAACCTCCCATCCATGTTTCTATCTAATTTATTCTTAAAACCCAAGAGTGCACTCACATTTACCACATCAGATGGCATCTCGCTCTGCACTCCCACCACTCTGAGGAGAAGTTCTCCCTAAACCTTTCCCCTTTCACCCTAAATCATGTCCTCTTGTATTTATCTCTCCTAATCTTAGTGGAAAGAGCCTACTCGCATTTACTCTATTGAAACCCCTCATAATTTTACAAATCTTTATCAAATCTCCCCTCATTCTTCTACAGTCCACAGAATAAAGTCCTAACCTGCTTAATCTTTCCCTGCAACTCAACTCCTCAAGACATGGCAACATCCAAGTAAATCTTCTCTGCACTCTTTCAATCTTTCTGATATTCTTCCTGTAATTGGCGACCAGAACTGCACACAATGCTCCAAATATCTTGTGCAACCTCACCAAAACATCCCAACTCCTGAACTTTGATTTATGAAAGCCAAGATGCCAAAAGCTTTCTTTACAACCTTGACTACCTGTGACACACTTTCAGGGAAATATGTATCTGAATTCCCAGATCCCTTTGTTCCTCTGCACTCCTCAGCGCCTGACCATTTCCTATTTATGTCCTACCTTGGTTTGTCCTTCCAAAATGTAACACCTCACGCTTATCTGCATTAAATTCCATTGGCATAAATTCCATCTGCATTTTATGGCCCATTTTTCCAGTTGATCTAGATCCCTCTGCAAGTTTTAAAAGCCTTCCTGCTCTCCACAATGCCTCCAAATTTGGTGTCAACAGTAAACTTGCTGATCCAATTACCACATTATCATGCAAATCATTAATATGGATACAAAAAAAAAAATGGTCCTGGAACTGATCCCTGAGGCACACCACTAATCTCAGGTCTCCAGTCTGAGAAGCAATCATCCACTACTACTCTCAGATTCTGCCATTCAGCCAATTTCAAATCCAATTTAAAGTCTTGATGGATACCTAGTGTCTGAACTCATCTCCCACATGGGACCTTGTCAAAGGCCTTACTAAAGTCCA
Organism: Narcine bancroftii; assembly: GCF_036971445.1. NCBI lineage: Eukaryota > Metazoa > Chordata > Chondrichthyes > Torpediniformes > Narcinidae > Narcine > Narcine bancroftii. Next base: position 58,586,965 of record NC_091469.1, read on the forward strand.
TTTAGGCAACATTCACAACCTTTCCTTCATCTACTTTCTTAGTAACCTTGAAAAACTCCACAAGATTTGTAAAACATGACCTACCACACATAGAACCATTTTGACTCTCCTTAATCAGCCCTTGGCTGTCCAAATACTTGTATATCTGATCTCTCAGAACACCCTCCAATAATTTACGTACTACTGACGTCAGGCTCACTGACCTGTAATTTCCTGGTTTACTTTTGGAGCCTTTTTTTAAACAATGGAACAACATGAGCTACCCTCCATTCCTCCGGCACCTCAGCGATGGCAAAGGACATTTTAATTATTTCTGCTAGGGACTCTGCAATTTCTACACACATCTCCCTCAAGAAATGAGGGGAATATCATATCCAGCCCAGGGGATTTATCTACCTTGATTCACTGTAAGGAAGCAAGCACTTCCTGCTCTTTAATCTCTATGTGTTCCATGCCACTACTGATTGTTTCCCTTCCATCCATATGTACTATGCCAGTTTCCTGAGTAAATACTGATGCAAAAAGCTGTTTAAGATCTCCCCATCTTGTGAAGTTCCACACATAGACCACTCTGATCTTCTCTTGGACCGATTTTGTCCTGTACTATCCTTTTACTCTTAATATACTTGTAGAAACCCTTAGGGTTTACCTTCAACAATGACTAATAACAATACCAGAAGTGCACGACAAGTAGTCGGACCAGAAGAATGCCTTCTTTAATATGCTCTGTACCCTTTCTTTCAATTATCTAATTCCTTGCTGCTTATTCCTTGCTGCTTTTATTGGACCTTCAACTCCAAATCTTAGCACCCAGAAATGGTGTTTTAAATCTGAAAACTGAAGAAGCCACAACTTTAATCTAAGGAACAAGTTAATAGATTTAGCAGAGGTTAAATCAATGGTTCTCAACCTTTTTCTTTTCACTTTATGTCAGAATATAGATCTGTTTTTAGGAGATAAATTGGGAAAGGTTTTTTTTAAATGTAAGTCACATGCAAACACTTTAAAACAGATCTTATTTAAAATACTGGGGCTCTGCTCATGCTAGAAATATCAGAATCAAAGCTTTGGAGAGTTCCCAAGAGACTTCACTAATGGATTGTTGTTTACAAAAAGGCACCCAGATGAAAGAGCCTGTTAGATCCGCAGTTGTCTGGAAGGGAACTTGCTGTTCTAAGAGGGTCATGTGGTTTTGCAAGCAGAGAGAGTCAAACAGGCTTTCAGAGAGAGAGAACTGAGTTCTACAGTCAGAAGCAACAGCTGGGACTGGAACAGGACAAGCTGGCAAGCTTGTGGAAAAACCCCATTTGGAAGATGGGTTGTGAGTGCTTGGTTCAGCCTGGTCAAAGCCCTTGTGGTTCATGCAAGAGAGGACTAGCTGTCTAATGATTCACTTGGAATAAGGGAAACAAAAAAGGAACTGTGTGATGACCATTAAGAAATAGGTTATCATCTGGAGAACCCTGAGGGGCAGGTTTCTTCAGCAAGACAGTGAAGTGGCTGATTAAAAGGAATCAGTTGTGGATATCCAGCATACAACAAATCTCTCTCTGAAAACTGACAAGAACCTTCCTGAGTGGTAACCATTTACCTTTCAAGCACCAAAGCCTGGTGAACTTTATAAATGTTAAATTCTATGCACAGTATAAGAATTGCCTGCAACCAGTGAACTTAGAGGAATGAGAAGGAGATTGGATTGTGAATCAAATAACTTTTCTGAACTTACACGTACATTACATACAAGCGCACTTAGAATTAGAAGGGGGTTAAGTTAGGTTAGTTAAGTCAATAGTGAAAAGTTAAAGTGTGATTCTGTTTTCATGCTTAAAGATAATTAAAAGCAACTTTTGTTTAAGTAACCATTTGTCTTTGTAAATGTCTACTGCTGCTGGGTTTTGGGGTCCTCTGGGCTCGTAACAACTCACATACCACTAAGTAATCCTATGCCATCGATGCAGTGATTAGTAAGGGATTGCTTAAGGTGGTATGTGAGTGGGAAGGGAAGGTTGAGAACCACTGATCTATTCCCAAATGTTACTGAAATATTTTGCTTGACAAAAATTGTCATTAGATCATTTCCTTTGGAGATACGAAGCCATGCACACAACATTGTTTTCAAACTTTTTCTTTCCACCCATATACTACCTTAAGCAATCCCTTACTAATCACAGAGCATTTATGGCATAGGGAATACTTAAAGTGGAAAGAAAAAAGCTGAGAACCAGTGGGTTAAATGATGCTGCTTTTTCTTTTCAAGTGTTACCTGTAGCAACTGAGTTAGCAGAATTTGGCTTAAAAATAGCTTTTGGCTCAGCAATTTTCCAATTTCAATGAAAGTAGGATACACAAAAATGTTTCAATAATAAAGACTTTTTATTTAGAATCATTTTACCTTCAGAATTTAACCATGCTACATCTAGCACATCTTTTTGTGAAAAAAAGTGCCCTGAACAAATGGTATTGAATGTCAGAATCATATGACGTTGTGAGAGCAGCAAGAAATGTCATCTTTAACATTCTCATTACCCTCACTAATTCAATTACATAATTCCTACTCGGGATAGCTTAAAACTTCGGGGGAGGCACTGATGATCAAAGAGTCATCAGTTGCAGTACTGTCAGAATGCTGAAACATCAACATGCTCAGTCTGGCTTAAAGTAACACCCAAGTATTTTTTAAAATGTGGATTGCCCATTAAATGATTTTTTTTAATATCCACTGAATTCTTATCCTCTTGAAAAGTTAACATACACATGTAAAATTAGCTTGCAGTGTTTCAGCAAAAGTCATAAGATTCTAGCAATAAAATTCATGGCATCCAATGACTCAAGAATTCTATCACTGTTTATAAGCAACTATAACCCACCAAGTCAGTCAATCATTATCTATTAGCTCGAGCTTAAAAGATCAAGTTTTATATTCATTCGGTCAAAGTTTTCAGGATGCAGATGGTAGGAAGGTTATTCATCAGTGACGTGCTTGAAATATTCTGCTCAGAGGTCAAATGTACTTAAAATTGTAGGTCATCCAAGATAATCAACTGCAACAATTAACAATGCTCAATCAACCAGCTGCTGTTATAATGGAGGAAGAGTCACACAACTGACCATATGGGAGCACAGATGTCACACATTCCTGCTCAGTTTAATGCAAATGTACATTGAAATGATTCAGTCCCAATTAAAGATCCAGAAACAAAAAGATTCTGGAATGAATCTTGCTGTTCGGATTGGTAAAACCTCCACATTAATGATGAACACTTGATGTCCTGCAAGATTGCATACTATATTCTCTACGGTACATTCTTGACTGGCAAGAAAGAGAGAGTCTGGTGATGTCCGCATATTTCTTCCTCAATGTCAGCAAAGTGAAGGAGCTGGTTGCTGATCTCGGAAAGCAGAGGATAACATGTCTCAACAGTGTGGCCATAGAGAGCTTCAAGTTTTATCACTAACAACTCATCATGGTCGCAACTCAAAATGAACCAGAGGGTCGACTTTCTCAGATACCTGAGGAAATTTGCCATGTCCCTGTTAGCTTTTACAGATGCATCAAAGATGGTTCAGGAACTGCCTGCCCAAAACTGCAAAGTGCAGAGAATGGTCTATACAGCTTAAGCCCATCACACTCTTGAATGGATCTCACACTGGCAAAAGAGGATGCCCTTGCACTATTTTATAAATATACACATCTATTCCTTGCAATACACAAACAGGCTGGAAAAACTCATGCAGCATCCATAGGAAGTAAAAAAAAAAGGTAACCAATATTTCAGGCCTGGGTCCAATTAAGTACTGTAATGGCACTGATTTGCCACAGCTTACAAAGAATACACTCACTTGTTTCTTTCAGCACATCGTGAACTTGACTTACTTTTTATTATTCACAAACCACAACATTGCATTCTTCAACTCCCCAAACACCACCCAGCCAAACCTTTGACATTCTTATTGGCTCACTGCCACATGGGTCATCCTGACACTCTCACTCTCATCCCAACAAAGTATGCTACTACCATATCTCTCTGCCCCACCGCTCCCTCCCCCCACCCCCCCACACCTCAGCCTTGAAGCCACGTCCCACAACATAACAGTCTGGAGAAATGACAATTTGGCCCAAGCTCATGATAGTGCAAGACAGGCGATGCACAGTCTGACTGGCAAGGATGTGACTGGTCCAGACTCTAGCTCCGAGGCAGAACGTGGACCATCCATACCGATGGCCCATGACATACGTCCAAGTACCATTCTGACTGATTGGTCGGTCTTTGAAATGAATGCAAGTTACTCCAGGCTGACATGTTCTTAAAATTTGTCCATGGCCAAGCCTGCTCACCACCGGAGAGACCCGTTGCCCACCAGCATTGTGCTCACCTCCCCCCACCGCGAATACTGGGTCCGCCACCACCTTCATGTCCCGAAAATAGAACATATTCGGTAGCAGAGAAGTCTCAGGATCCCAGTACATGGCTGCTGCCATGTTGGTCCTTCAAAATAAACAGCTCCTGGATCCCCAGGACATGATGCATAATTTTTATATTTACTTAATTTTTCCTTTATTTTTAAAAAAATTTATACATTTTTTTTTCAGTCATTACGTATGGATGGATACAAGTCACGTAGATTGTAGATAGGGGACCACCTGAATATGCTGGCTTCAACCTGTTGAAGGAAACCTCGTCAACTTTTCCATTCCAGTCATCACAGGAGTTTTAAGATCGGAAAAGGACCATTGTAAACAGGCTGAAATAGTTTGCAAACAGCATTATGGCAGAGATACACACAAGTACAGAGTTGTAAATCATTTGGCACATTCACTGCAGGCGATGGCTGGTGCACAGGCGTAGGTTGGAGTAATCTCATGTTTTCAGGAAAACAATCAACATAGCTACTTGGATCATAGAGCTTTGTGTTGGACTCACCTGGCAAGGTTAACATAATGCCATATACTAGCTCTGCCTTTGAGCATCCAAGATCCATCTTAATAGTGGTACACACTCAAAGGAGAACTTAACGGGTACGGGAAATTCTCGAATCTCTCAGACTTCAATTCATCAGGCAAACTACCATGTTGCTTAACTCTATGTCCCAAAAATACAAGATCAGCAGCTCAAGATCACAGTGCCAAACTCATCAAGCCTCTGAAACAATGAGATAAGGTGGCGGTTGGCTCCTCTTCAACCACACATCTGACCAGAGTATCATCAATGTAAATAAACAAAATCGAAGCTGGTGATTATGTGGTCCATAAACCACTGGAATGTCTGAGCTGCATGCCATAGACCAAATGGCCTTCGCTGAAACTCAAATGTGCTGAAAGGAGTAATTACTACCATCTTTCCATCAGTACAAGCAAAATCAGGCAGAATAAAAAGGTGGGGAGGGGGAGAGGAGAGAAGCCCCTTTGTCCATCATCATTCTTTCCTCAAATAACTAAAGGGTGTGTGAACGCATTGAAGACAATTATGAAGGTCATCATCTCACTTTTGTGTAGTGGTTCAGTTTCTCAGAATTCCGTCATGCATGTTTACAATCTTAACGGCACTAAGAAGAAGCTATTAAGACAATTTGGGTTGACTTCAGAAGATGATCTAATCTAAAAGACAAATCCACCTCACAAAGTGTTCATGTATGATCAGGAGCAATGATGGGTTGGACAAAGCTGCAAAGCCCATTAATATACCATGCATCATATCTGGTGTGAAAAAACACAAAAGGCCATGCAACAATGGCCTTTGGTTGAAATTAAAACATCTCCAACACCAAGAATGATTCCAGCTTTGTTTTCCACCTCTGAATGTTAAATTGTAAAGTTTCTAACTTATTTTACCTCACATTCACACATTACCAATCCTTCCCAACCCACAACAGCAGCTGCCAACATTAGCCCCTTTTACACAGCCACTTCAAGGCAGGAACATTGCATCTTCTGTGTTAAAGGTGTGAACATGGAATAGGGGTCATTGTAGTCCCGCCTTTAAGCCAGCAGAGGTAGTCACGGACTCACAGCACCGAATTGATGTCTGTAAAAAGGGCGAGCCAGCAAGCCAGAAAGGATGTACGTGTGTACTGTATTTGACACGTACAAGACCCACAAGCATACAAGAAGCCTCCCCCCCCCCCCCACCCCACCCTCCCTTTTCAATGGTGAATATTAAGAAATTTCTAGTGTATTTACGGGTAAGCATTTAAAACTTGGTCAAAACATTCAACTAGGACAACAGGAAAAATCTTTTCAATATTAATGCTGCTGTAATTTACAAGAGAAAACAAAAGCAGTTTAACTATAGCAGAAAAAAAATTCAAAAACAAATTGCTGCTGTCAGTCCCTGGACGTCCCACAGCCTGCTCTCTCCTGGGGGGAGCGGGACAGTAGGGCCAGTGCAGAAACCAAAGTGGGCCGCAGGAGAGTCTCCTGACAAAAAGGAAAAAAAAGGAGAGTCTCCTGACAACTGTCACCATCCCCTACACTGAACCCACCAACCCACTCCCCCACCCCGACAGCCTGCCACCAGCCCCCAACAATAGGTGGTGGTGATGCTAGGGAGCCACACAGCAACAATGATCTCTGTTGGTGTTACTCCATTATCCTAATTTCAAATTTGCATACAAAACCTGGAAGATATTTTTGAGCCTTTTTTTTTAAATAAAGTGGGCCTTATATTCTTAAAATACATGGTTTGTTATACGTCACAGTAGTCACCGATGCTATTGTGTTACAAGACATGCCTCTTTTGCTTCTGGAATGCCAGAATACTTTGCAAAATGACATACTGGGGCAGTATTGTGCCATTGTCATTTGGTTTAGTGTAAATAAGCAAAGCCATCTCAATAACATGTCGTCTTTATGGCAGTATAGCGAAATCTGTGTAAAAAAGGCTATTGTCAAGTAAATCACCTAAAAAAAATCTACTTTGTGTTAAGCTCTCCATTTTTCTCAAACATTGTCTCATTTGAGACTCGCCCAAGCAGACTCGCCCAAGCAGACTCGCCCAAGCAGACTCGCCCAAGCAGACTCGCCCAAGCAGACTCGCCCAAGCAGACTCGCCCAAGCAGACTCGCCCAAGCAGACTCGCCCAAGCAGACTCGCCCAAGCAGACTCGCCCAAGCAGACTCGCCCAAGCAGACTCGCCCAAGCAGACTCGCCCAAGCAGACTCGCCCAAGCAGACTCGCCCAAGCAGACTCGCCCAAGCAGACTCGCCCAAGCAGACTCGCCCAAGCAGACTCGCCCAAGCAGACTCGCCCAAGCAGACTCGCCCAAGCAGACTCGCCCAAGCAGACTCGCCCAAGCAGACTCGCCCAAGCAGACTCGCCCAAGCAGACTCGCCCAAGCAGACTCGCCCAAGCAGACTCGCCCAAGCAGACTCGCCCAAGCAGACTCGCCCAAGCAGACTCGCCCAAGCAGACTCGCCCAAGCAGACTCGCCCAAGCAGACTCGCCCAAGCAGACTCGCCCAAGCAGACTCGCCCAAGCAGACTCGCCCAAGCAGACTCGCCCAAGCAGACTCGCCCAAGCAGACTCGCCCAAGCAGACTCGCCCAAGCAGACTCGCCCAAGCAGACTCGCCCAAGCAGACTCGCCCAAGCAGACTCGCCCAAGCAGACTCGCCCAAGCAGACTCGCCCAAGCAGACTCGCCCAAGCAGACTCGCCCAAGCAGACTCGCCCAAGCAGACTCGCCCAAGCAGACTCGCCCAAGCAGACTCGCCCAAGCAGACTCGCCCAAGCAGACTCGCCCAAGCAGACTCGCCCAAGCAGACTCGCCCAAGCAGACTCGCCCAAGCAGACTCGCCCAAGCAGACTCGCCCAAGCAGACTCGCCCAAGCAGACTCGCCCAAGCAGACTCGCCCAAGCAGACTCGCCCAAGCAGACTCGCCCAAGCAGACTCGCCCAAGCAGACTCGCCCAAGCAGACTCGCCCAAGCAGACTCGCCCAAGCAGACTCGCCCAAGCAGACTCGCCCAAGCAGACTCGCCCAAGCAGACTCGCCCAAGCAGACTCGCCCAAGCAGACTCGCCCAAGCAGACTCGCCCAAGCAGACTCGCCCAAGCAGACTCGCCCAAGCAGACTCGCCCAAGCAGACTCGCCCAAGCAGACTCGCCCAAGCAGACTCGCCCAAGCAGACTCGCCCAAGCAGACTCGCCCAAGCAGACTCGCCCAAGCAGACTCGCCCAAGCAGACTCGCCCAAGCAGACTCGCCCAAGCAGACTCGCCCAAGCAGACTCGCCCAAGCAGACTCGCCCAAGCAGACTCGCCCAAGCAGACTCGCCCAAGCAGACTCGCCCAAGCAGACTCGCCCAAGCAGACTCGCCCAAGCAGACTCGCCCAAGCAGACTCGCCCAAGCAGACTCGCCCAAGCAGACTCGCCCAAGCAGACTCGCCCAAGCAGACTCGCCCAAGCAGACTCGCCCAAGCAGACTCGCCCAAGCAGACTCGCCCAAGCAGACACGCCCAAGCAGACACGCCCAAGCAGACACGCCCAAGCAGACACGCCCAAGCAGACACGCCCAAGCAGACTCGCCCAAGCAGACACGCCCAAGCAGACACGCCCAAGCAGACACGCCCAAGCAGACACGCCCAAGCAGACACGCCCAAGCAGACACGCCCAAGCAGACACGCCCAAGCAGACACGCCCAAGCAGACACGCCCAAGCAGACACGCCCAAGCAGACACGCCCAAGCAGACACGCCCAAGCAGACACGCCCAAGCAGACACGCCCAAGCAGACACGCCCAAGCAGACACGCCCAAGCAGACACGCCCAAGCAGACACGCCCAAGCAGACACGCCCAAGCAGACACGCCCAAGCAGACACGCTTTAAACTTTGAGAAGCCAAGCTGCTGCACGATTTACAGAATTTATTAGTCTTATATTTGCAATAAAATTGCATGATATTTTACGCTGCCCAACCTACTGTGGAAATTTTTTTCAAAATGCAACATTAAGTGAGGTTTATCTGACACTGTCAGATATGCACCAGAATT